>NW_008796110.1:3002206-3024275 GCF_000699145.1 Aptenodytes forsteri
GCTCCCTGTCCCTGTCTTCCAGCTCAGGGGGCTGGGTACCCGGAGAACAACTGGTCTGGCTATTAAAGACTGAGGCAAAGAAGGCATTAAGTACCTCAAGCCTTTTCCCATCCTTCGTCACTATTTCCCCCCGCATCCAGTAAAGGATGGAGATTCTCCTTAGCCCTCTTTTTTTTGTTAATATACTTATAGAAACATTTTTTGTTGTCTTTTACGGCAGTAGCCAGATTAAGTTCTAGTTGGGCTTTGGCCCTTCTAATTTTCTCCTTGCATAACCTCACAACATCCTTGTAGTCCTCCAGAGTGGCTTGCCCCTTCTTGCAAAGGTTATAAAACTCTCGTTTTTTCCCTTAGGAAAGGCTAAGTAACCAAAGTCCATGTTCCTTTATCAGGAATTCTGTTTCCAGTAGTACAGATTTCTTTTGGCTCTATATTATGTTTAAAGTTCCAGGAGTGATTTGGAAAGGAGTGTCTCATCTGCATCATTAATATACACTCCTGCAACTTCTGGTTCAATTGAGTTTTATGTCTCTGCTGGAAAATTTATGTCTGAACATTATACCTGTGTATTGATAAACAGTTGGTTTCATATCAGTGTATGTATAGTCCTATATATATGTGTATGTGTGTAAGTATGTATATGAAAGATTTCTCTAGGTTATAAAATATAGTCATTTATTTTTAGATTCTTAGAATCTGTGGATCTGGCAGACAGTCAGAATATGGAAAGCATGTCTTCAGTGGAATTAGATGGCACTTTTAACAGTGTTACAGGTAAGAGCAATTGAAAGCTGGTTTGTTCGTTCTTCTGACATATATAAGGTCAAGGTAAGGTCACAGGTACTGCTTCTCTAAGTGTATAATGTTACTTTCACGTACAAAGCCTTAGAGAATTCTTTTGGTTATTAGACTGGAAATTGACATTACCCTATCCTTCTGTCTTGCAGCAGAAGCCTTTCATATACATGGAAAAATACTTTCATAGGAGGTAGTGAATGAATTATTAAACACAGATGGTGTTCTTGATCATACTACATTAGATCATAAAGCAGAGTGACGTAACTCCCTCCCTCTAAAGGGGGATTCCTCAGAGAGAGGCACTGAAAACACTACTAAACAGCTGCTTGCTGAGGAACCCTTCTAAAGTTGTTGGATGGAAAGTTGTGTCAGTGGCAGAGTTGCAAGGTGCAGCGCCATGGAAAAGTAGTATCTTATAGACAGTTCTACAGATCCCATATTATTCTTTGAATGGTATTTTTAGGCCAGAATAAGAATAACTAAAAGTGAATTAAAGCTGGTTGGACATAGTCTGCATCTTTGCTTCTAGCTTTTAAAAATCCTTTGTTAATTAGCCATTATTAACATACTGTGACAGGATATTTCTAGAAGGGTGCAAAAGTCAAGAATAAATACTTCATGTCTAGACCACAACACTGTAAATTTAGAAAGAATTTTGCACATATTTACTGCACTGTGTATGTGTAGTAGAGGTTGTTCAGAGGAGGGACCAGGCAGTCCATATTGGTTTTAGAATAATGTATTTATGCTCTTGTCCAGAAAGATTACAGGGGGATGAATACAGTTTATGTTAGCAGTATCGTTCACAGTATACATTTGAAAAGTGTTCATTTTGATGAGTATTGCTATTTAACGTATACACTAATTTCTCCTCAAATATATTAACTCTTGATTAACTCTGTATTAACTCGTTTGTCTCCTGCTTACATCGCTTTTTCCTTTTGCTATATTGTTTTCATACATTATTAGGATTTCCATTTTCCTTTGTTCAGGTTTTGGTTTTGTGTGTGTGTGTATCTATCTGCCTATCTATCTATCTGTTTTTGTGTGTGGACATGATAAAGAAGAAAAAAGGAAGGAAAATAATTAGGAAATTCTTCTTGGTTTTAGATCTTGAATCACACTTACGGCGATGTCAGCATTTTTCTGTTACAGGTAGGAAACACTGACCTCAAGGTGAATTTTATTTTTACTAAAGAACAAAAATATTTTTGAGACATAAGCTCAAAGGTTGAAATAATATCTTTCACTTATTATAGGAAGAGCTATTCTAAGAGTGTAAGTTTGTGAATGTTACGTTGGTTTTATTCTGTTTTTAAAGGAATAGAGCATATTTGTATATTCTACTTTCATTAGGTTTTTTTCTACATGTTGAATTTCTGTACAGTGAAGTACACCATGCTCCCACAGCCTGTTGTGATTTACCTTAAAGACTGTAGTAACATGTTGTATTGATAAAACTAAGGCTGCAACTGGGAAGGGAAGAGAAGCTGGGCATTGAGGGAAAATGCACGTCTGCAATGGCCATTTCCCATGTTCTAAATATTATGGTGTTTAATAGGTATGCATGGCTTTTTTGTGTGTGTTGTTATTTTGTAGTATTAACAGATCATCAGGATTTGAATAACACAGAACTGAAAACCATTCTGAATAGCACGGCTCCTCAACAGTATCGCATTAGAGCAAAGCTGAGAACTTACAAACCCCAGAAGCTCTATCAATCTATTAAACTTCATTGTTCCAAATGCAACTCTTTGTAAGTGTTTCACACAATAAAAGTAATTAGGAATTGTTCTATTTGTTTTGGGATGCCTAGATTTTCAGTGTATTTTCATCCTCTTTTTTGTGTAAAATGAGCTGAATGTAAAGGTATTTCATTTTGAACAGAGATTTGAAACTCACTGGTAATAGGTAGGAAAACTTTAAATCATCAAATGAGTCCCATTTACAGAATCTTTTGAGTGCTTTCAAGACAATAATTTTTCTTTAATTTTCAAATTTAGCAGTGTGGTTTTTCCCATACCGAAGTTGTATTTAAGTACCTGTTTCCGTACTGCGGTTTTAAAATAGGATATGCAAAAAGGTATGATAGTCTCCAAGTGAATGAATAAAATATCTTTTGACTAAAGTGTATTTTCCAGAGAAGGCATCTTTTCTGGACCAAAAATATCAGGGAAACACCATTCACCTTGGTATTTTTGTCTTTTTCTCTGACCCGAGTCAGTTCACTGACCATTTTATCGTTGTTATTTCCCCTTTAATGCCGTTTGTCATTGTGTCAAATAATGCTCAGTCAAATAATCATATACCATTTCTGGTGTACACTCATCTAAAAATGAAAGAAAGTTTGTTTGAAATGGCCTATTTCTGATTAAACTACTCAGTGACACGCATTACAGTGCTATTCATGATCAGCTGAATCCTGTATCACTTTTTTTTTGCCTGACTTAGCCTAGCATCAGTCCCAAGCAAACAGCTTTATTGTTACTGGTGTAAACTATTGCTTTCTTTAAGTGATGGCACGTTAGCATTCTCCTAGCCTTTTGAAATTTTTTGCACATTTTCTGCAAGATTTATTAGATACAAACATCACTGAGACAAGAAAATGCCCCTACTATCCTTCTCTTACAGCTTTTGGATGCAAAGTAACACGCTTGCAGCTTTAGCAATATTGGTTCTTACCAGATGTTATATCATTCTCTTGGTTGCTAATGTCAGAGTAAGTGTCATCTTCATAAATACAAGTACATGGTCTTTATTACCAAGTATAAAAAGGAGATAATTACCAACTCTCTCTGCCACTTCTGTCACTTTTTTAATATATTTGCCAACTGTGTATAGTAATAAGCAGATACAATTGATAGAATTTTGTTTGTTCCTTATGAACTTTATCCTTAGCCCACAATTTTCCATGACTACTATAGCCTTTTTATATATTCTATATATAAATGAAATAGCCCAAGCTTTTGCCTTTTTTTTCATTGTCCTTTTTGTCACGGTTCATATTCCACTTGAAGCCAGCAGGTCTGTCTGTCTTAGGAGAAAACATTCTAATGCATTTTTAATTTGTGTGCCAACCACTGGCTTTTTGCCCATTGCTGGTAATATTGGTAAAATTTGAATGGTCTGCATTACTTCTCTGTGGCTGACGACTGGAAATGCATGAATGGTGCACTCTAGCAGGACAAGAAAGAAACTGTATGGTGCAGAGTTACAGATTTTCCCTTTACAGTACATATGTGAAGCTATTCTGCTCCTGCCCTTTTTTCTTTTACCCCCTCTCAAAGTAAAATAGGCTAGAACATAAAACTTGAAATCATATGAGCTTATACGGTCTTTTCACTCTACTGAAGTGGTATGCAGTTGTGTGGCCCTTTTAAGGCGCAACGGAAATCACATAAAGCTGATATATTTGTTTTTCCATGGATTTACATATGTGTAGATGAAGCCACTAGGCTGCCTCTGCTCCTAGGTAAGATTAGTTTACTTAGCATATTTATTAACATGGAAATGAATTATCTTGTCATAATTTGCTATACAACTCTAAATGTTTAAACTGATATAACAACAAAGTTAGTTTTCCTGTATATACTTTAACTCTTATGACTGTATTTTAATATTTATTTGGAGTACTGTTGTCCTTGTTGCTAGATTGCCTAAGGAGAAGCTGTTAGAATTTACTTACTCATTTTGGAAATGGTTTTAGGCAAGAAGTTCCAGATGGAGATGATTTTGACTTTATTTTGCAAGGCTCTGCTGTTACTGCCCCAAACCCAGAATTACACAATACATCCTGGTATGATTCTGTAACGTGGACTACACAAGACCAGAAACAAAGGAAAATAGCTATCCATTTTGTAAAGCATGATGAAATGCTTCAACAGCCTGAAGATACTTTGCTCATGATAGAAGGTAAGATAAATTGCAAATATACCACTTCTTTTATGGCACAGCATCCACTCTGAGTATCTACAAAATTAAGATATGTTGAAGTTGTATTCAGTGTAGGTAGTGGTGATCATAAAGGCATCTTCAAAGAAAAGAAAAACTCAGCTGGAACTTTAAGTTACTGTTGTGCAAACAGGAAAAAGTCATCTGTGAAGGTCTTGTAAGGTGCTTCTCTCTATTTTAAAACTATACCAATAGGTTTATTGTTGATTCTGCTAAAATTAACATCTGGATGTTAATTAACCCAAATTAACATTTGGGTTTTTTTTCTAACTGTGCTTACGGATTTTTCAGTTCTGATTTGAAAACTCATTGGGTCTTCTAAAAAAAAAAACCTTATTTTTAGTCTTGATACGGAAAAGTTTTGGAAGGCTTCTAATACAAGCCTACAATTAACTTTGTCAGCCTCTGGATGTCAGTGTTGTTTCAGATTAATAGAGCTTCTCGCAGTGTGAGGTTTTTTGGTTTGTTTTTTATCAGATTTCCTCAGGGAAGAGAAATAGCCACTGAACTTTAAACGAAGCAATTTAGCAAGATTACTAATAAGGAATGTTTTGAATAGAATAAAAGTAATAAATAATTGCATGTAGTACCATTCTGAGTTTAAAACAAAGTCTTCAATTGTGCTCACATGGTGGTGTGAATACACAAATGTAAGTCAGGTGGTCCTTTCTGTAAGGTTCAATGACAAAACCCCTTCTGTTTTCTGCTTTGTTTTATATTCAACTAGTTCTGATAGCTGCTTTATTTCTGACATGTTACAAACTGTTCTTTTTTTTTTCAATCTAACCTTATCTTTGTGCAAACAAAAGACAAAAGAATTTATTTCTACTCTATTTTCCTAAAATAACTGAACAATATAACTTAGTAAATCTTTTTTCAGCTATTAAAGTGCCAGCAGCTAAGTATGTGTGTATGTGGATATATGTGCTTCATGTTTGGAGCACAAGGAAAGGGCATAATCAGTGTTTTAGCACTTTTTTTCCCAGAACATTGATCATGAACCTTGCCAAAACTACATGCTATTTTAATTTTTATCTTTAAGTTTTTGGCAATGGAGATTTTGAAGTCTCCCTAAGAATCTTCCCAGCACTACAGACAACCCTCAAAAGCCAAACACATTATGACATTTATTAGACAGACGTGGTCTAGATTCTACTCGTTTATTAAACACAAGCAATTTGCTCTTCTGCAACACAATATTCTTCCCCATAATCATTATGCTGAAGCAAGGACTTCTTTTTGAGTGTTTGGCATCTGTTGGGCTGGAATTGAGGAAATAGTTGGATAATGGACAGAATTTTACATGACCCTCCACAGGGAATGAGGGGAATCCATAACCATTGCTACAGATTAGTTGAACTGAAGAGTGAAATGTTACGGTCGACAAGTAGATTAATGCTCCTTGCATATCCTCATTATTTGTACATGAAATCACTGTGATTCATATCATTGTCAACCCCTGGTAATTCTCTGTGTTTTGTGCCAGTATCTTGGAAGCCAGAATACATTTGCTCGATGTAACTTCGTATTACAGCGAAGTCGAAATTCTGGAGACCTTTTAGCAATGTCAGTTAAAACTACCCTGAATTTTGTATGTTAATCCCTTGAATGAGAGTTCAAATGTATATGAGAGGCTTTATCTGTGTCACTGTACTTGGAGAACCTTTGCCTTCTAACCTTTTGGGAAGCCATTTCAAATATCCTTGCCTCTGTTTTCTTTATTTTTTTTTTACTAGAAGTTAAGTTCATTGAGGAGGTTTCATGTTGTGCTTTTTTTCATCACCAGTAATAATGCAATTTTACTAATTTTATTTTCTACTCTAGTTACCTCTGCAATACAAGTAACAAATATATGCAATAAATATTTTACAATCCAGTGTCGTAATTACTTGTCATAAAGTCTTTGAAATGTCTTAGTTATAGTTAGTGGTAAACAACACAGCTGTATATATTTATATATACAATAATATATCTATTATTATATATACAAGAATATATTTACTTTAAAACAGGTTGCTTTTTTTAATTGCTGTTCACGAGCTGATTCAATCATATTTTACCACATTTCCACTGAATTGGTGAAATGTCAGAAAGATTCCGTAATCCGTTCTGCAGGCCATACTACAGAGACTGAACGCAGGTTATCCCATGATTTATAATAAATTTGAAAGAACTTCTTGTTGTCACTGGAGTCTGAAAATCTCAGGGTTCCAGCTGTAATATATTAAATTTCTGCTGTGTTCCTAGCATAGCCCCAATTTAGTAGCGCTCAAATTAGCATAAAGTTTGGTGGTTCTGCATTTCCTGCCTCATGTCAATTATGATGTGGTTGAATAACTACTTTTTCATAAACTGCTGGTTAAAAATTAATAGATTTTTGCTACTTAAAAGCTGAAAAAACTTACTTAGGAGCAATTGCAAAAAGTCAGGGGTTTGGGGGGTTTTTTTGCCCCCAAAAAATTGCTAGTAAAATCATAGGAGAGATTATATGAAAGTGATGCTAACTAAGTACAACTTCATGGTTACAGTGTTAGCTATGAGGAAGATATTAAGGTATCTGCTCTGATAAACATCCATCTTTGATTCTTTATTGAGTCTCTTGTTGAATAAGAGTGAGAAGGTTATGGACAATTTTTTCAGTTTTCTGTAGTAGGTCTCAATTTTTATTGAAGGTCCTGAAATCAACATCTAATCAGCCAAGAAATGCAAATTGTTCAATTTATTCTTGATTACAGTTTAAAAACCCATATTTTTCTGTTTTTAATAGGTGGAACACTAAAAGAAGTCTGGAAGCTTACAAAAAGATTTAAATGTGTTATTCCTGTGAGATCCACAGAAGATGATCTTGAATTATTAGATCTTTCAGCTCCTTTTCTATTACAAGGGAACATAAAATATTATGGGTAGGTTAAAAGTATTTGTTGATATTTTAGTAGTTGCAGTAATAGATACCATTTTCTTCAGTAATTCAAACTGCAGTGCTCAAGGGATAACTTACCCAAAGATTCTTTGATGCAAAATACATAACATGGTCAGCAGTACTGAGATCAGGGATGAAATGCCATACTACTACCTCATATCAAAGGACTCAACTGCAGTTGGGCTTTATCTTGCTCTATAAATCTTATGTCCTCAATTACACAGCACCCCAGGTTCAGTCTTGCCTGTGGTGTGTGGGTAAGGCAGTATACTACAGAGATGGAAGTGCACATATGAGTCTCTTTAGGCTGCAAAATGCCTAAATCTTCCTCTTTTAGTCCAGGTCTTCCATTTTCTGGCCAGAAAATACCATTTTCTGATCTTACTCGTTAGACTAAAGTCAAAACATATGTTGCTTTAGAACTGTATGCTGGTTTTTTTGTACACAGATAATATTTAGAGACCCAGAAAATAATTTCAGGCTGTCAATCCATGTCTCATTCTCTCTCTCATTCCTAGTGTTGGGAAAGCTTGGGTTTTGGAAGGAATACAGGATTTTGGACAGCCTTTCCTCACCATTTGCCATTTATTGAGATCCACAACACTGCAAAGTGCCTTACCTATTTGTGGATGTCAGTCACTGTAGAGACAACTTCAACGGGTTTCTGAATTCCGTAGTTCAAAGGCTGTGGAATACAGTACACACATCTAGGTCTGGTATCTGTTCTATGCCGTGCAATACCTTGTTCCTGCTCAATGAGAGCTGTTCTCCCAGTACTACACAGCAGCATGCAGTTACCAAGTTCAGAAATACCAGTCTACTTCATGCAAGCTACTGAGTCCTCCCTCTCAGCAGTCCTAATGAGTTCAAGCAGAGTGCTGCGTTGCACTACTTCAGTCCTGTTGGCAGTAAAAAAATTTCTGTGCAGAAACATTGCATGTTTCACATGAACCCTAAAGTTTCCCATAAGGGCCTGTGATAAAATAAATACAGATAATTATTTCTCTTTGTCATATATTATTTTGACCTTTCCAGATATGGCTGTCCACAGCTTTTTTAAATAAAGGCAATATATGGGTAATTCTACTGGGACTGGATCTTCACCAATACAAAGTATTTCCCCTTGCACTTTCATAATCCATGTATTTCCCCAGCTGCGCACAACTCACCTTCAGACATCGTTCTCTGCTTCAATGGCTGTATTGTAAAAGCCAACGCTCTATAAGATATTCCATGATTGTGTTTAGGATATTTAGGAAGGAACCTCACAGAGATGTTGACATTTCAGAGCTTTGTTCCATGCTTTTTTTTATCAGTAGCATATACTTAGCCAAGTCTAAACTTAAAGATTCTGTATAGTAGAATGAAAAGCAAAGTTATTTTTGCTGTAGGAATGACCTTGAATACCTGTATGAATATGTATGTGTGTGCATGTGCATGTATATTTTTTTATATATATATATGAACACACACACTTGCATATAAAAAACTAAATTCACAGCTAAGTTACTTTATTGGAGTTTGGGTGGGTTTTTTAAAGGAAAAAATTAACTTCATTGAGCTTGTCTTTATATCACTTGAGCAGAACTAGTGCTGTTGATTTTTATGGCACGTTTTGTATGTAATTCTAAAAGATAATAAATGTCTCTTTTAAGTTCTAACTGTAATACACTAGCACAGAAGCTTAATTTGGAAAAAGATAGTTGTTCTGTAATTTTACTTCTTGAGGCAAATGAGAACTTTGAAAGCAGTTCTTCAATATTTTCATCCACTTGCAGCATGTTTACTATGTCACATGTAAAATCTATAATTACTGGTGTAAATACACCAGTAATAAGAGATTGTTTTAATAACTCACAGTTAACATTTTTAACGTTGATAAAGTCAAATTTCTCCTCTAACCCTGCTGTGTTTTTAGAGCGCGCTACAAGTTCAGATTCATTCCTGCTTTTACAAAGTGAGATGTTGTTTGTATTGCTAAACAAAGTAGTGACATGTGAATATACGTTTAGCAGTGTAGTGATCTTAGAATCATAGAATAGTTTGGGCTGGAAGGCACCTCTAAAGATCATCTAGTCCAACCCTCTGCCATGGGCAGGGACATCTTTCACTAGATCAGGTTGCTCAAAGCCCCACTCAGCCTGGCCTTGAACGCTTCCAGTGACTGGACATTCACAGCTTCTCTGGGCAAGCTGTTCCAGTGTCTCACCACCATCATCATAAAGAATTTCTTCCTTCTGTACAATCTAAATTGACCCTCTTTCAGTTTAAAACCATTGCCCCTTGTCCTGTCACTACAGGCCTCAGTAAAAAGTCTCTCTCTGTCTTTCTTATAAGCCCCCTTTATATATTGAAAGGCTGCAATAACATCTCCCTGGAGCCTTCTGTTCTCCAGGCTGAACAACCCCAACTCTCTCAGCCTTGATGTATAGTTTTCCTCCTTTCTATTCACTGAGGTGGTCTTTTCCAGACCAAAATGACTTATTTCTTCTCCGGGATAATTCAAAAACAGCATTAAGGGTTTTGATGTGGTCTAAAGCTTGTGTGTCTGGTAAAATAGTTATTTTAAACAGCAATAGAAATACTTTTGCACTCCCACTGAGTAAGGAAATCGGAATTATTATTTTTTTTCTGTGCAGAAAGCTTCTAGTATAAATAAATCAGTGTTTGGTTAGTCTCAGTATCTTGTTTTAAATGCTAGGTGCAAGCAGTGTTCAACTCCAAAGCCTGTCAAGAGTCTAAGTTCCATTGCAGCAGAACAACGACCATCATGGGAACCAACTGAAATAGCACAAGGTCAGCTGACATGATATTGTCCTGAAATACTTTTGTGCCTTGATTCTGAAGTGTTTATATGAAATAGTTTCATTTCTGGGTTGCAGTTTTGTACAGAAAGCATGCCATTTATGGTTATGCTTGAGTATAAAGCTGTAAAAAGTATTCACCTTCTACTAGTTGAAATAACATCTTTACTTTTGAAACCATTACAGTATGAATTAAAGGATTTTATATGTTGAATAGTTTCTTCTACCATAGGTGTCACGAGTAACACCTATCATGGTACAGATGTGATGAATTTTTGGTTGCAGATGTCATTTTTAAACTGTGTACCTGCTTGCAGTCCTAGAAGTTAGTCTTGCTTTTCCTTTTGAAGATACAGTTTTTTCTGACCTGAACTAAAAAGAACTTATTTAATGACTAGTACAAGTTAGACTTTTATCTTCTGTAAGCCTTATCAATGCTAAGCATATTCCAGAGAGTCTGCAAGAAATAATATTCAAATGAAAGGGATTATACCATAACATATATGTGTGTTCCATGCTTTGTGTTGTTCCTTGTATGTAGTCAACACGTTCAAATGCTGGAGGTAAAATGGAGCTTAAAACTTCACAACTTATTAAGGAATTATGTTGTGGTTTTATTTTATCATCTGTATTTTCAGACTAAATGATAACCTGCAAGTATATCAGATCATTTGAACATAAAATGACTAGCCAATTTAAGTAGATGTACCCAGAAAGGACTGATGTAGAGTTGCAGTAACTTTGTATGTTTAAGATATTTTATGTTTGCAGCATAACAGTTACTGCTGCCAGTGAGAGAATGACTATAGTCATTTACTTATGCTGGTATCTTTTCAGAACTGCCAGCAAAGTTTTTCTGAATAAGACTTTGCCTGGTAGCTTTTACTACATCATATGAAACAAATTGTTTTCCTCAGAAGATACGTTTTCAGGTGGAATGCTATCTTGTTATCACTGAATTAAGAGCAAGTCTCCTTTAATCTTGCATGGATAAAAGAACAGGAGAAGGAGGATCCTACCAAGGTGGGGTCTAAGATCTAAGCAAATATTAGCATTTGTTTTACTAGGATGAGAATAAGTACTTAAAAATCTTTCTGCATTTTTATAGACTCATCTATTAAAGTGTTTCTAGGTAAATTGCAATGCGCTCAAAATACAAACCACATTTTGCTATTCAGAGCCTCTGTTTTTTGGCCTGTCAATTTATACTTTCAAAGACAGTATTCAAAGTCAGTTACTATTAAAGGAGGGATATTGTCAGCTTGAGTTGTTATGGTTTGTCTTGCATATTCCCTCTAAGAAACAGATCAGGGGTTTTTTTCTTCAGTTTTAGGTATTGAGCCGCTCCAGTATGTTTTTATTATGAAGTTTACACTGGTTGATGGAACAGGAGCACTAAATGCATACCTTTTTGATTATGTAAGTAAATCTAGGTAAAGATAAACTCTACAGATTATGTGGGTTTGGATTTTATTTGTTTTAAAAATAGCAAATGTATGTACAGAAATATTCATTCTATGTTACCTGCAGTGTTTTGCAGGGACAGTTACAAGTGCTGTAATGTTACTAATACTGTCCATCAATGAAGATGCACAGAATGTAATTTTTAGTAATTTTTCAATGAAATAGCATAGAATATCAAAGCATGAAGACAAAACTGAAACTTGTAGATAGATTATTTTATATTTCCATAGACTTTTATACATTTCCATGGCTGAATTTCTCTTTTACTGGCAATGTTAAACTGTGCAGCCTGAATGCTGTGTGAATGATGGGAATGTTTCAGGATTTATGCAGGTAACTTCTGGATTAGTTCAAAATCTCATTACCTCTTTTTTTAACTCTCAGTAGAATCTATCCATTCAGTAATTCTTGATTTTTGTTTCATATGACCATGCAGTAGAAGAGGCCTTCCTTCCCCTGAACCTAGGCAGGACTTAGCTATAGCTATACAGATATTTGTCTTTGATTTCAGAAGCAGTTTATTCAATTTTGCTAACCATAGAATTAACCTATCTTCAGTTTTCTCTGAAGCAACTTAAGACTGTTCCTGCTACCTGAGACACTGAAGAACAGATGGTTTTCCTGTCACTACACACTGTATAATGATTTTACCTTCTGAAGGCTAAAAAACCACCATTCATTCTATCTTCTTCCATCTAAGAGTTTTTTTCATATCAGAGTTTTTTTTCTTCCATAAGAGTTCCCTGAAAGCTCCGACCATCCTCACTGTTGTTCTCCTGGTTTCTTCCTAGGTGGCCCACATCTTCCTTGAGGTGCTAAAACTTCTAAACCCTAGCATGAGGCATTGTCAGATAATGCTTCTATATGTATAAACCAGTATGGTGATCACTTAATTTCTTGCTTACTGATTCATGGTATAATCCCTTCATCTCTGAGTAGAACCTTGGCTTTAAGATATTATTCCTCATTCTTTGAGCAGTTGATTTGGCTTGCTTAAAAGCAGTATTTTATATATGTATCTGGTGTGTGTGTGTGTGTGGGTGTCATACTAGCTCTCAAGTTTGTAAAAAATTAATTCTAATTCTTTATTCCTGTATACTTGCAGTTCCCCCACCTTGATTTTGTCTGTAAACATAGTGGGTCTATTTGCTGTTCCATAAAGCATGTCACTAATGAAAATTATCAGAATCACCAGACTTAGGACAATCCTCTGCAGAATCCACTTTGGACGTCTTCCATTTTGACAGTAAACTAACGATTACTCTTCAGGATTTTTTAAACTTCTTTCCTTTTTACTGTAATTCATAAGCTTTGTTATTAGATTAGCAGTTTCATGCACAATGATGGCTTGAGTAAGAATTTTTTGTGATACTGAAAGGTGGAGGATTTCTGACTAACAAGAGCTGGTCATTGTTTCCTACTTCTCCAATTTAGGGCTGAAGATGAATTGTATACGTCTAGCATCCTCCTTAGTGAATTTACTCCTTTACATGTATTTTTGTGTGCAATAGGAATATCTGTTGCTATGTACTTCGCGGGGGTTTTTCCTTTTGTTTTACCTTTTGGGTTTTTTGGTTTGGTTTGGTTTTTTGCACACACACGCACACACCCATTTTAGTTACTACCCTAAGTTTTGAGATGGTATGTCAATTATTTTGAAAAGGGAAAATAATAAAAAAGTGAGAAGAATTTGGTAAAGGAGAGAATTATAATCTAAAATAGATTACTATTACATTGTACCTTTTGTCCTTCTATAAGTACATTGTGTGTTTTCTTATTCCAGCAGTTCATAGCTGGGAATATCAGGATCTCACAATACACATTTGGAGTAATCTATCTACCCAAGTGGAAAATAGTCAGTGTAGTGGCACTTCAGAGTTATAACTTTGTTCAAAATGGGACAGAGAAACAATTTAGTGGGATTTTTTTTTTCCCTACAGCGATGCTATTTAATGTGTATATATCTGCATATTTTCCACCATTGTACTAAATGACTTTGAATGGGACTTTGAAGGGAATACTCTTCCTTGTTTAATTTTAAGACAGTAAGTAAAAATAATATTGGAAGAAATGTAAGTGTGTGTTCTTAAAATACACAGCATATTAGCAGCAAAGGAGGTCAAAGACTGCAATCCTCATTTCATTGAGTCATCTTTTCCTTCTGCTGCCCTTTTTCCTTTTTATATCGAGAAACTAAACTGCAAAAGGAAGGTGGGGAAAAGATTTTAAACCATCTCTTGATGCAGAATTCCAAAAATCTCTACTTCAGGGTAGCTCAGATTCTTATCAGATACTGCTCGGTACTACAGCTTAGCTGCAGGAAAAAAAACCACAATTTCTTCTGAAGTGCCACCTGCTAGCATTCCTGCTGGTGGTACTTCAAAGACAAGCCAATACCTTCCAAGCCTAAACTCGGATCCTTCAGCGCCACCTGAGAAGGAACTGGGCTACTTTGAAGTGCAACTTTACACTAGCTTCCAGTCGCACTTCTGTAGGAACGCTCTCAGTTCATTTCTCTCTTCTCCTCTTCATAGGAAAAGTCATTGAAGGAAAAAATTGGAAAATTTTATAGTCAGAAGAAGAATTGGAAGAGTGAGAGAAAAAATAGTTATCTGTGTCAATTTTGCTGCTGGATTATCTGCTAACTTCTGATCACTTTCATTAAATGTGTCATACAAAAATTAAAAAAATGCAGATTATTCTGTATTTGTATCTTTTAACAAAAAGGAGAAATTGCCATCAAAAACCTTAGCTCACTTTGAGAAGATATAAGATGATGAGCCCTTAGAGATAAAAAATCAGGTAACAAACTTGGAAAGAATAAAATGGGAGTTTTGTCAGTCATGCTTACTGTATATGGTTTAGAAATATGCAGAAAAGGTTTATTTAACGTTTCAGTGTTCCATTATTTATTTTACTCCTCCGTTCAGAAATGTATCCCACAGTATAAGCCTTTCTCCACAGTTTCTATAACTATCAAAAAATGAAACTCAAACTAAGGGAGTTTCACTTGTATGAAGCCAGGTTGCAGTGCCCCCTTGTTTTCAAGTGACTTTGTTCATCTCAAAATGTTCTGCTCACTGCAGTGAGGGACTGTTGAGGAGGACCGACCATCCTCTCCAGCCATAACGTTGTCTGGTTATGGAAGTTTATGAGGAATACCTGCCAGTTATATATACAGACCTACATGTGTGCTTTCTGGGCAGCTGTAGTCCCTGAATACTCAGGGGTACTGAAATACAGACTATTAATTTTTTCAGACTGTTTTTTTTTCTGTATCTGAACAGTTTTAGAAATACTATTGTTCTTCTGTTGTGTTACCTATCTGGATAATTTTAAGTTCCTGAAATGATAAAAGAACATGCGGTCAGGGTTCTGGCTAATGATTTCTTACCCCTCTTCCAACACCTCATACTTTTCTTTTCTCTTCCAGGAAAAGTTTTTCCATATTCCTGCCTCTGAAATCTTAACTAGTAATTTTCTTCAGCAAAAGATGCAGATGACCATGAATACGCTCTGTCCTCCAGGAAGAAAATTAGGTCAGCTTGCCATTATTTTAAAGGGGGGATGGGAAGGGAAGGGGTCTTTCAATCTGCTATTGCATATGCAAAGTCTTAGAATTCAACTTACGCATGGGCAAAACTAAGAACAGAGAAATGCAGGAGTCTGTAAGGAGAGTTGCAATTAATTTGTTTTGATACATTTCTTTAATGGTAGAACTCCCTTTTGAGAAAGAAAAGTAATGGTTCAGTAAATTCTCATGTAGCATGCAGTGATGCATGAATACAGTCATGTCTATGCAGGCATTAACATGTCATTTGTATTCATATGGAAGTTAACCAGAACACCCTCGTACTGAATGTCACCGCACATTAGGGAAAACTGAAAGGGAATTCAGCGTATGGCACATGCTTTGGGTGAGATTCTACTTTTGAACGCACGTGCTGATTTAGAGCATCCCTTGCTACAGGAAACATCCATGGAAATTGAGCAAAAACTTAATCCAAATCCAGTCACAGAGGTTTTTGTGCAGTATTTCTGTTATGGCAGAAAGTAGCTCTGCCTAAACTACACATGTCCAAGGTAGCTATATGTCTCTGCCGCAGCTCCGACCTCCAGAGCGTACTCCCTCTAAGGATGTGGCTGTCAGTGACCACCACAACCATGCTGGAGTCTTTACCATACTTACAGAAAGTGGCACTATTGTAAAGGGTGTAAAGGATGTTCCCTTTTAGACCAATGAAATTGTCTCATTGAGACACACGGAGATGAGTTTTTATTATTGGAAAGTCTTTATATGTGCTATACTGTGGTACAACTACTGGTACCAAGTATTTCGGGGGGGGGGGGCGCGTTGGGGGGGGGGGGGTGAGGCTTAGAAGACTGTCACTGAACACCATTTCAGATGGTGTAGGAAATTTTAAGATACAACTTGGAATTTCAAAATCAGTAATTCATTTTTCTTCCTATTAACTGTTGTATATATTTAGGTATTCTAGTTAAGATCCTGTTCGAGTTATACTTCTCTCCTATAAAAGTTAGAAATGAGTATTAAACAATAATTTGGGGTTTTGTTTGTAGATGACTTGCCATGGCTGGAATGCTTCATCAAGTCCTATAATGTCAGAGATGAGATGAAACATCAAGTTTATTACCAAATTTTTGACACTACAGTTGCTGAAGATGTTGTATAGTGATGTGTTGCTAATAGGAAGTAATCCAGTAAGAATCCAATTTTGGGGGTTTTTGGGATCAGAGACGCTATTAAAAAAAAAAAAAAAATTTTTTTTCCCCTTTCTTAGGAATTCAGCCTGTATGTATGAAGTTTTAGTTTGTATATTAATGTGAATTATGCTTTGCTGTATTTACTGCTTTCCTGGCATACAGCCTTGTGATCTGAGTGCGGGTAGAGGTGCTAAACTTTTCACTGGAGGCTGCTTGGCTCAGGCTGATGGAAGCAATCTAGTATCCATCTGTCCTTCAAAAAGGCAGTGATGAGGTTACTCTAAACTGGTGAGTTTTACTGGTGAGAAATATAGTCAGAATGATGATGCTTTGTTCATTTCTGTATTAAACAATGTAAGCAGAGATAGGGAAAAGGAGCTCTTCAGTAAACTTTCTTTCAGACTACTTTGTGCAAGCATATGTTACTGTTCTCAGTAAGCCAGTTTGACAGGGAGGTTGTCCGTTTTTAGAGATTTCTTTGATTTTGCACTGATATGTACACGTAGACAGAACTCTTCCTGTTAATCATACTAAGGTAACTACCATGTGTACCAGTTACTATAGATTTCAATGGAGTTATGAATGTGACCATGTAATGATTATCACTAAAATTAAAGTCAAGCCATGACAGTGAGGGTAGTGTAAAATTGTAAAATGAATATTGACATTTGCTAGATTGTAATGATTTTTAAAGTGGCCCGACTGGGTACCAAAGTTGTTAGCATGCTTATTAGCTGGGTCTGTTTTCAAAGGCTCTCACATATCTGGCTAAATTTACTGTCAGATTACACTGCCCAGATCTGCCTTTTCTGTCTTACATAATCAGATCGTATGACTAAGTTTAGAGATACAGAACTGATCTAGTGATATCATGGCTTGAAAATACTGCTGAACTAGAACAATTACTTGGTGGTTTTACTTTGCATTCAGAAGTCCGTAGGACAAATTCAGGACGTGTTTCTCCAGCGATAACTAATGTAGAAATTCCTGTCAAATCAAATGCTTTCTGTCAGAGCAAAATTACTTAATATTTACAATAGCTGATTTTTAAGGGAGTTCAGAAGCAAGATGGAATACTTGTAAGTAGATTATTATTATTTTGATAGTAGATGACATTTTATTTTTAAATTTCTCAGGGCTGTTTAGTAAATTATACAATTTGTCATTTAAAATTTCATCTAAATATCTTCTGATAATTTTCTGGTACTCTTAAAAAATTATACTGGGTTTATATGTCATAAACCAGGAAATTATGTTCTTTATTGATTAGTGTATAGGGAGAATCAATATTAAAAGTGGTTTTTGGATATTTCCTTCAAAAAGGAAAAAAAACAACTTTGGAATTGAACAAGCAGTTTACCAAAGAGCATTACTGGCTTATGAAAGCTTGCCTGAATCTGTGAATAAACACATAAGCGAAAAATAGTTATAACAAGTTATTAAATGGATATTATAAAACTTTAGACACTGGCCATATCCAAATAATTTCAGAAGTTAGGGGTTAAATTGAAGGCAATTTTTTTACTTTTCTTGTATATAGTGTATGAAAACACTGGAAAGAAATGTTTTTATTTTTAGGTTTTTGTTAACAGCTCTGATAGATATTGATATTGTACATTTTTTCTAAATAAGTCTGTGTAAAGTAATAGATAAGAATATGCTTCGAACTTCAGTGTAAACTAAATCAATTTCACCACATCTCGTCTGAGATCCCTGCCAGAAAACTCTGCATATACATCACTTGATTTTTGTACTGTTGAATATTGTATTAAAATGTTTAATAAAGATTTTTCTACATATTGAGGGTTTTTTGTATTTGACTTTTAGTTCCTTGTTTGTAAGGAATGTCATCAGTAGCCTTCATCCAAGAAAATGCTCCAAATGAATGTTTGTATAGTTTGTTAGATTGAAACACACATGTTTAATTCTCCTTCTAAATATATTTCATAGAAATAATTTTAATTAGTAATGAAAAATTATGTCTTTGACAATACTAAAGATCACTGTATAGAAAGGAATTAGTGTACAGACAGTTGAAAATGTTTGTGTCTCATTGGTAGCCTTTATATGGAGCAGTGGAAGTCACTGAGATGGGACTCTGACCTCTAATTACTCATCCTGGTCAATGCTGAGGCCTGTGAATAGCTGATTGACTTGAGATTGCTGTGTCCTGAACTTACAGCACCAACAGACTCCAGTTTCTGAAAGCTGAGCGTCTCAGGCAGCAATGACTTAGCCATTATCAGCAACCTCCTTAACGGAAACAAAAGTCACATTTCCCTTGGTCAGTTTCTTAACCAGGTATGTGATTTGAGTTTCTAAAACATTAATAAAAGGTCAAATGTCTATTTTAATAGTTTACAAAAATTACTGAAATAGATCATAATGTATTTAAAGACACTGAAAAGTTGAACCAATAGTAGATCAGTTTAACATCGGTACACTCAGAACCAATGAAAACTCCGGGCATGTCTTCCTGGTGTCTCATCTCCTTCATCCACATACATCCCAGCATACAGGGTAACTGCATCAAAACAACAGCATCTTATTAGAGATGTGGACTAAATGGTAAATATGCATGGAATGTGAAGTGTATAGCACACAGCAACATCACCACAGGCAAGGGCAAAGAATATCTGACTGTAAATAAAGGAGGAGCTATGAGGGAAAATTAAAAAAGCTATAAAAGAACAATAAGGGAACATGAGCCCATCCCCAGCTCCAGTTACACAGGTGAGTGCATAAAAATGGGAATATTGTAATTAAAAAAAAAAAATTAATGAGAGTCTTCAGAAAGAAAAACGCACAACAGAAAACAAAATAAATGTGGAATAGTATTTTCAGGAATGCCTGTATGATTGGGCTCCTTGAAGTCCTTGTTTTAAGGGGTTTTAAACACAATTGGAAGTCTCTCTAAAGTCAGTTGAATGTAAGCTCTCGGAGGCCTCACGCTTTCTTGAAACTCCAATTGGAAAGACAGAATGAAAATAAATAACATATATTGCAGAAACAAGGAGGCATTCCCGGTAGATGACCTGCTGTTCAGTGGTGATTGAACTTTCTCATCAGCTTTTGCTGTCATGGGATCCAGAGATTTACAGACGAGATTTTGAAATGCTTTGCTTAATAGTAATCCTTTGGCTACGGAGCAGCCGGAAGTGGGGTTGCAAAAAAGACAGTAGAGCCCACAGGCTAACAAGGTGAGGTTTGCAACAGAAGGAAGAGAGTTTATTGTGCTGACAGGGATGAGTGCTTAGCTCTTCAGTACCACAGTGGTTTACATCACAATAATTTACTCACATTAGGTCACTTTTTTGGCCAAAGCCATTGCATTAATATGTGAAACTGGCAGGAACTGGGGCACTGCAATAAGGGGCAAGGCCAAATATTGAAATGGAGTTGTGAAAAAATTAAGCAAATACAATGTTCAAGTTCTTCAGATGGAATGGGAGCACTGCAGAAAATTTTATTCAGCGAAGGAGAGAAAAAATTTCAAATAAGAATTTACTTCAAATAAGCATTATTCCAAGTGTACTGAACAGTGAATATTAAGAATTGGAAACAAGGAAATTCAGCAGAAGATGGAGAGAGAAGGGAAGAACGGTTTCAGACGACAGTACCAAAGGCAAGAAGTGATAGTAGAGAGTCTTCATGAGACAGTTTGCTGCAGCTCCTGTTCACAGCATTTCCTATACGTGAAATTCCCAGTAAGAACTACAGTTTGTGGAAACATCTATCTGATGATGGATTACCAGATCCCAAGTGCTTGAAAAATGTATAGCAGAACTATGTTATAATTCATGAGTTCATATTTGTGGTAAAGCTATCGATGGACTTCACCCCAGAACAGTGCTACAATGTGTTTTTTCTTCTTGTTTTCTGCTACAACTCCCAACACACACATACAGAGGTACCTCCATAAAACTGCTGCAATGTTATCATTTGTCTGCATAAACCAAGCAAATTGAAAGTATAGGCATAAATCTACATTTAGTAGATACTTGTTTTAATTTCAATTTTTGCAAGTAAACTAGGAGGAAATATGCTTAATGTGGAAATATGTGCCGGAGAGGAAAAAATGAATTTTTTTGTCTCGTAACTGTTCTATTACATGCAAAGCTTGGAGCATAAATTTCTTCTGTACCTTCTCCTGTGTGTGTACAGCCTGTGGACTACCACTGTTAAAAAAATACAGTTTTGTGAAGTACAAGCTACAGCTTTATAATTGAGTCCGTATTTAACTGTAATTTCGAAGACTGGCTATCAGGTAGCTTTGAATTATGGAGGTGTTACTTCGCTGAAAGGAAATCTCTGAATGATGGCAGTTTAGAAATGTTGCTTCAATTTTGTGACTAAAAGAGTGGCAAAACTGAACACTGAAATCTGCTTAAGTACAGTCTTTCTTTCTTTCTTCTGTCTACAAATGACCCCTTAAGCAACTCAAAGGCCCTCTGAAGCAATGTTTCAAATGACAAATATGATCAGCCACAGGTGGGATGTGTATTACCAGAGGGGTTTTATTGTTTTTAACAGGGGGGTGGGTAAGGGGCTTGCATCAGACAGCAGTGTTTAATGCTCTTATTCTGGCATACATTAATACGCTACTCCATCTTGAAGGATACTCTTTTCCTATCACCGTTTACTATGCTAAAGGTGCAAAATCCCGTTAAAAAATGAAGCAGTTGCAGTGATTGAGTTTGACATAAACCCACAGTACAGAGAGATGTCAAAGGTCACCTTGACATCGGTCAAGGTTTCTCATGGTGCATAGGTACCCTGCTATGTGTGAAAGGCATAAGGTCTCACTGCTCATAAAGCTACAGTTGTCTTAAAGGGAGACGACTACTGTACGCTTCCACTATTTGCTGTGTTTTGTCGAGGGTAAACCTACTAGCACTAAAAGTAAGGAGAAAGGTGAGGCATTGCTTTTCCCCTACAGGTCAGTCAATGCGTTTTAGCAATGTGCCGCTGCTTGGGTCCTTCTTGCAGCAAAAAGCAGCAAAAAAGAAAGCTTGAAAAGCTTCCTTTGAAGGGATGGGAAAGGTCAGAAGTTATACGTGAAAGGACAGTTAGGAATGAGGAGTGCCCCTTAAATATCTATCAGTGCACTTCTAAAAATCAGATATTGTAACTTGAAAATCTGTTGACTGCCATGATCTATATGTTTTGATAATGAATAAGCTTTTGATTATTCTAATCTGTACATACTAATTCACAATTATGTTTCTAAACAGGTTTAATTCCTCTGGATCCAGTTACTAGAAATTGTTTGTATCTGAACTGAGAGAGGTCAGTTTGTTTTTTCTTTATAAACTGAATGTGGGGGAAAAAAGAACTTGGCAAAATTACGATATTCATAGAATCATAGAATCATTAAGGTTGGAAAAGACCTCTAAGATCATCGAGT
>NW_008796110.1:3026104-3029585 GCF_000699145.1 Aptenodytes forsteri
GTCTTCCAGCTCGGGGGGCCGAGTACCCTGAGGATAACTGGTCTGCCTGTTAAAGACTGAGGCAAAGAAGGCATTGAGTACCTCAGCCTTTTCCTCATCCTCAGTGACAATGTTCCCCCCCACATCCAATAAAGGATGGAGATTCTCCTTGGCTCTCTTCTTATCATTAATATATTTGTAAAAACTTTTTTTGTTGTCTTTAACGACAGCGGCCAAATTGCGTTCTAGCTGGGCTTTTGCCTTTCTCATTTCTTCTCTGCACATTCGTCATTAGCTAGATGCATTCTTGCAGTCACCAAGTGCCAGGGCCTGCTCACATCAGATCATTCTTTCTGGCAAGGACTGAAGTGTACCTCTTCACAGCAAGCTTACCAAGGCATTGTAAAAATAGCAATAGTTTTCAAAGCTCATTTAGCTCTTCTGTAAGGCCTGGAAAAATGTGAATATCTTTGGCCTACTTTTCAATCTGGGTAAAGAGGTGGCTGATCTGACATGATAGGGCAAGGAATTCTTAACTCATTTCTTAATGGCTGTGGCAAAGGTACGCAAGCCTCATTTTAAATATTGAGGTCATTGGCTAATATGTGTCAGGAAAGCATAGAGCTGTACCAAATACTCCTGTCAAGAGCACGTGCAGCAAAGCAAATCAGAATTGGAAATCAATTCCAATTGAAACTGACACAAGGGAAAAGTGTGACAGTGATATATTCTGCTTTTGGTAATTCAGGTTTGGTAAAGAATTCCGGTCTGAAACATAAACTAAATAATAAATAAAAACTTAATCTGATGAAAAGTGTAATGAAACTACTTGCTCAAATAGAGCAGACACCTCAGAAGAGGCACTGTATTGAGAAGCGCTTTTTTTCTTATTGAAGATCAACTTGTCTTCCTTGAGTGTTTCATTCTTTAGGCATTTCTCCTTATAGTCGATATACTTAGGTTCCCAATCCAGTCCAAGCAACCCTTGGATTTTCCAGCTTATTTTACTGGAACTGAAGTCTAATCATTTATGTCAGATAGAAACACCATTGCTTGAGACTGTCATTGCTTTGGGATCTAGGAGACTATCCTGAACATATCGGGTGATAAGAAATGTCACTAATATTCATTAACAACTTCTCCATGCAGTCTTTCCTATCTGTAGTGAGGCAGATGGAAGACTATTGTATGAGGAGTTAGAGATCTGTGTGCTTGCTGCATTCTCATGTACACAGGTGCACTCTGAATAGCCTGTGAGTGCTTACCAACAAAGTAATCAATGATTACTCACGTGTATGCCTCTGTACCATGGATGCTATGCAACTGCTTTATACAATAGCATAATTAATCAAGGTATACATAATAAATGCATAAGTAACCGATTTGCATGTATTCAATATGTATTCAATAATAATTGTATGTATAGTGCCTTATCTTGGGCACTTCCAACAATATCCGCAACTCTTTGGGAACCATACCTTTATTGAGGTAAGAGTATTGGAGCACACTGTCCAAGTGACTCGTCAAAGCTGAGTCCAGTTTCCAAACTTGACAGCTGTCAGTGACTGATGAGTCTCTACCTAAGAGTGCCAGTGAACACAGAGCTGGCAAACCCCACCATGGACCGGAATGCCGTGCAGCATGCCGTGACCCACAAGGAGGGGCTCGTCTGATTCTGCAACAGCTGCGCATCCCAGCTTCAAAAGGGACATAAGATTGCTGTCACCTTTTCTATAATTTCCATTCTTAATAAATCATCTAACCAGCTTTGAGTGTCGGTGCCTTTCTTACTGAGATCTCAAAAGAACTGGCACCTCCTCGGTTCAAAACACCATTGCTTTTCATAGAACATACCAGTACTCCCCTGTTTTTCCTCAAATTCATTCACGAAGGTTGAATATTAAAAAATGCAACAGTTGGTCTTGATAAAAAGGAGAACACTGACAAGTTCAAAATAGCAGCAGCAGATTAAATCACAGTTTACAATAGCTGTGTCTGCACAGTTGCAAAACACGTATGGATGAGTGTGCGTAATGCCAGGTGGTACTGTGGTATACAGCCCTTTAATTCCTTCTTTTCAATGTATGCTTACTTCCAGGGTTTATTTTGTTGTAAAAGAAATTTCTTCTTGGTTAAAAAATTACCTTTCTAATCTTTGCACAGGGAGTAGAGGAAAACAATTGCCAATTGGCACTGTTTGAATCTTGATGAGCTTATTTTTTTAGAAGACTGTAGAGAACTAGGTGCCATAAGAGATGGGATCAGTGGTAATGGATATATTTTCAGTAAGCTCACCCAGTATCCCACCATATTTCATTGCAGACTGGAGTGGGTGGATGGGCTACATGCAGTGTTCTCACTGCAGACAAGTGAAACTTAGGCCCAATAATGTTATGACTTAGTTGTATTTTCTTAACAAATTTATTTCAAGCCAGGAATGGACCAGTGCTTCCTCTCTCCCGCAGTAATGTCCTGGCTGAAAGAACAAGTGCTTCCCCACTGTCTCACATTACACTGTAGTTACCCTTTTTAGTTAAAATTAAAGAAAAAACTAAAAAGCAAAAAAACCCTACCCCCCAAAAAAACCCCACCCCCCAAAAAAACCCCGACCAAACAAAAAACCACTCTCAAAGCTTCTCAAACTTCTTGTAGTTGGGATGGTGGATGTGGATGTACGTAAGGCATAGGGGTGTAGAACTGACAGCAAATGCAAAGGCACCTGAAAATGGTGCAGCAGTCTGACTGGTACTATTGCTCAATGGAGGCTGGAGAGACAGGTGAGAGATGGAGATACTTGATTTAGACAGTGAGATTTTATCAGAGCAAATTTCCTGATGGCCCAGCCTCCCTACTCTGAAGACATGAGGCTTTTTTTTAACCAAATTAGGGAGAGATTTATTCACCTTTGCATACAGAGTGCCCAAATCCGCATCTGTATGAATTTCCACACCTTTACATCTGTGCTGATGTCACAGTGGAATGGGAGGGGAGATCCCATTTCTTTGGCTGGCTGCAAAAGGCCCACCCAGCTGCTCTCTCACTCCCCCTCCTCAGCAGGACAGGGGAGAAAAAAAGATGGAAAAGCTCGTGGGTCAAGATAAAGACAGGGAGATCACTTATCATGGGCAAAACAGACTTGACTTGGGGAAAATTAATTTAATTTATTGCCAAATAAAACCAGAGTTGGATGGTGAGAAACAAAGACAAAAACTAAAACACCTTCACCCCACCCTCTTCTTCCCAGGCTCAACTTCACTCCTCCATCCCTGGCTCCTCAACCTCCTCCCCTCCTGAGTGGCACAGGGGGATGGGGAATGGGGGTTGTGGTCAGTCCATAACAGCTCTTCTCTGCTGCTCCTTCCTCCTCACACTTTCCCCCAGCTTCAGTATGGCTGCAGTCCTTTGGGATAAGCCTGCTCCAGTGTGGGTCCTTCCCATGGGCTGCAGTTCCTGTCAGGAGCCTGCTCCAGCGTGGGCTCCCCAGGGGCCTCAGGGGTGTCTC
>NW_008796110.1:3029875-3042315 GCF_000699145.1 Aptenodytes forsteri
GGCTGTGTCCGGCACGGGGCAGCCCCGGCCTCTCCTCACAGAGGCCGCCTGCAGCCCCCGCTGCCAGCACCGGGGCACGGACACCCAGTACAGTGTCTGAACTCTGTAGGCACAGGAGCAGGCTCACGCTCATTAAGACACTGACGTCTTGCCATTGGTGGCTGAGACATCCTGATTTTAGTTAAAGAGAACAGCATGAAAATTGACAGCATAATAAATAATGTGGAAAGCTGTTAATCCAAAAATTCTGGCCTGTTCACTGATGGAGCAGAGCCAGGCTCTTGATGAGATGTGAGGTTTTGGTAAACACAAATAAGTTTGGTTATGATCCATAAATGGCTCGATTTCCCAAATTAAGAGCAGAAATAATGTGGGACAGAAATGTGCAGTGTTCTACCCTTCTGTCCCCAGCTATCTGAAAAACACATTATTAAACACTTAAGGGTATATCCTTCCCTGTACTAGATGCACACAACTTAAATGGTAGTTGGCAATAGAGGACTTGGGCATTTTAACCAAGAGAATAACTTAACACTTAAGCCCTAATTATACAAATAACCCATCTGTCTTGTACATTGCAGAACCAGAGTGATATTTTTAAGGCTAAATCAACCCCTTAGAAATTAGACAATCTGTTGCCAGTTCTACCCAGCTGTACTTCAAGCGGTGGCACTATTAACTCGTCTAGTACTAAGCGACATGCAAGTGGACGGAGAGGACTTCAAATTATTGAGCAAATGATTATCACATCTCTTCTTTTAATGGTACTGGAACTACTACAGCCCCAAAGGTGTATGTACTCACTGAAAGAAAATGTTGTTTCATTTATAAATGTGTAAAAGAAGGAATTGGGAAATTCTCCACAGATTTCTCTTAATCTGGATTTTATTATTTGCAGATATTGTATAATAAGTGCTTTTCATGTAAATAAGATCTTCATGACAAACCCTCTAGCATGAGCCTTTTATTCTTCCCTTTATTCTATAATGGAAATCTCTTTGGCATATAGCTGGAGGATGTTTAAGCTTTTCTTGTCTACCCTTATTCTGGTTGCATCAAGATGCTTTCAAAGGGAAACCCACTTTAAAGAGAGACAAATTGAGGATGACGACTGAAAGTTGGCTCTAGAGAAGAGAAGAGACACGCATAGATACAATCCCAGGAAGCCTTTTGTGAGTCCTCCTGCAATACTGTCCAACAAGACTGTGACATTATTTTTTTTATAAGTTTTGCCATAGACTCATTCATTTGGCTAGCCGTGTGTCCACTTAAGCAAAATCCAAAGTCAAAACCTATGCAGTATTTCTCAAGGCAGTGGCTATCATCTGGACAGTTCAGTCCATTTATTCAGCTATTATCTTTTGCAGCCACTTGAGATAAAAAGAGCATTGTGAAACTGAAGAAGCTTCAAGATGTACCAGTAAATTCAGATATTCATTCAGGACAGACGAATGAAACAAGCAGTCAGGTGAAACTTTTCCCCAGTGGCTGAAGTAATTGCTAACATCTGAAGTAAACAATAGCAGCTCTAAATGAAAAATGTGTTAGATATAATACTATTGGGGAAGTCAAATTTTTACTTGCTTTTTTTTTTTACCAGCATCAGCATAGTGATAGAGGAGCATTTTAATTCACTGTGGTTGTACTTCAAACTTAGCTGAGACCATTAAGTGAGAGTCAAACACAGAACAGGAATGAAAAAATAAATTCTGACACAATGAGCTGAAAAGGAACAGGGATTAGTCAGAAAAACTGCCTTTAGACAATCACAATAGCAACCGTATTTCATTGTAATTTACTTAAAAGAGTAAGACCTCAGCCTGAGCAATCATGTTATCTTGTTAGAAGTGCATCTGAAGTATTTGCTATTTGATCTCCGTGGACAAAAAACATCTGACTAATATACACATCATTTTTAAGCCAGTCAAGCCAGGGACCACAGCCAGAGTTGGGAATCATGTGTGTTATGCCCTTCACAGACAGGCATATAAAGACAGTCCTTGTTGTAGATTGTACATGTTTATGATCAGATGCAACACATAAATGAAACAGATGAATGGGGGGGATGTGAAAGAAAGGATGTCAGGATAACAGTATAATTAACAAGCTTGCATAGCAGCTACAGGCCAGCTTATCGTGCCCATTTTCCCAGAAGGGGTGTCATTCCATTTAAAGTCCACCGAGTACAAGAGATTTAGTTTCCTTTCTTAGCTTTGCTACAGGTCAAGGTTTCAAATACTGCGTATCTCCCACTTCAGAAAGTAACTAGGTGTCGTGGTTTAACCCCAACCGGAGACTGAGCACCACACAGCCGCTCGCTCACACCCCCCCCAGTGAGATGGGGGAGAGAATCAGAAGAGTAAAAGTGAGAAAACTCACGGGTTGAGATAACAACAGTTTAGTAATTGAAATAAAACAAAATAGTAGTAATAATAATAATAGAATATAGAAAGCACGTGATGCACAATGCAATTGCTCACCACCCGCCGACCGATGCCCAGCCAGTCCCCGAGCAGCGGCCCCCCTGGCCAGCTTTCCCCAGTTTAGGTACTGAGCATGACGTCACATGGTATGGAATGTCCCTTTGGCCAGTTTGGCTGTGCCCCCTCCCAGCTTCTTGTGCACCTCCAGCCTTCTCAGCCAGTAGAGCATGGGAAGCTGAAAAGTCCTTGCCTGGTGTAAGCACTACTTAGCAACAACTAAAACATCGGTGTGTTATCAACATTGTTCTCATCCTAAATCCAAAACACAGCACTGTACCAGCTACTAGGAAGGAAATTAACTCTATCCCAGCCGAAACAAGGACACTAGGTTTTCAAAAGCACTTTCTTGAGAGCTGTTCAGCTTGTAAAAAGCTTTTTTTTTAAAAGCTGGCAAGGGTTTTGCCTGATTACTTTGTTAGAGGCTTTCATTCAGAGCTCTGAAACACTAGTGAATTATTCCTTTTCCTAAGGAAACAGACTTAAAGCAACAGGGCATCATGCACAAAATATGAAATAGATCTTTCCTCTGTGTTAAAACTATAGCAGGAAAACTATTGTATATGGAGAAAACCAAGTTTGATTAAAGTTCATCACTTAATACTTCTAAAAGAAATATAAAAAGCTCCTGCCTTCTGAGATTATACACCAGAGTCTTGATATTGTGCATAATGCTGCATAGGTATGAAAAGTAGCTAAGAACTGCATCTTTACAACTTCATGATCATTCTTTTTGCACATCCAAGTGAGGCAGGAATCAATTTTTGAAAGTTTGCACAATGTATCCAGTGCTGGTTTTCATTTTCAAGCAAGTTAAACACCTTTTAAGTTAGCACTCTTAGAGTTTGAGTCGAGATTGACATAGGCCTGAATGCTGATGAGTGACCACTATCTTTAACATTTTATCTTTGGAAATATGGAGATGAGTCCTCTTGTCGCTTTCTTAAACTCAATGAGCCTTGTTCATCCCTTGTGTAATTATGGCAATTTCAAAGCAGTTACACTACAGATAGGTTGGGCTATGTGAATCAGATTCCCCAATGTATGGCTCTTTCTAGATAATGGACTGAAGACCTAAACATATTGCACTTTATAGCAAAGATTTACCGTTCGCTTCAGACTGCTCCAGCTGATTGCTAATTAGACATTTGGCCTTAAAAACAAAACTTTATGTGAATGCACAGAAAAGCTTTCATTCTTATGATTGTTAATCTTGTTAGAGTGGCACAGTTACCAAAACCATCATGGAAAAGTAAGTATAGTTATTGTACTAGTACAGGCAAAAGAACTTTGAAACTTACTTCAT
Organism: Aptenodytes forsteri; assembly: GCF_000699145.1. Lineage (NCBI taxonomy): Eukaryota > Metazoa > Chordata > Aves > Sphenisciformes > Spheniscidae > Aptenodytes > Aptenodytes forsteri. The sequence goes on from NW_008796110.1 coordinate 3,033,662, forward strand.
TGACAAAAGGCTAGAGCTCAATTCTTTCCAATATAGGAAGCAATTATTATATCTCAAACCCTCTAGTTTATTATGTGTTGGTTTGGTACACAGAAAATAATTCGTCTAACAGATTTAACCCTGTAACAGATAAGCTATCCATTACATTATACCTTTTTGAGAAAAAGGAGCTTGTGTGTATACATTTAATAGGTTTAGCGCTCCTGCAGGAATTCATTTAAAATTGCTTCATCTGTAACAAAGAACATGGATGGAACTGGTGCACCTGAATGCAAAGAGGAGCTAACAGCCCTGGCTTTATACCAAGCTCTGTGGAGCTGCCTCTGTGTCCGGTTTACCTGACTGCATTCTGAAATGCTGCCCTACTCTGAGAACTCATTTTGTGAAAGTGTAGCAGTCACTTCCCTGTCTGGGAAGGACAACGTGGGTTCAAGGATCCCGCACTGACAGTGCTTAGTTGATACTTAATGTTTGATAGTAGGTCCTCCGGATTTCATCTGGGTTCTGTGAATCCAGCTTGCTGCTTTGCTCTCAGACACCATCGCTGATATCCTGAAATGTCACCACTGGATCCTGAAAACAATTGCTGCCTTCTCTAACATCTCCATGGAAGGCCCTGTGCGTCAGCAGGTTTTGCATAGATACAATTCTTTCTGAAGATGCAACTTCATAAATCACTTAAGCCCCAGCAAGTCCATGATGCCACCAAAACCATGAGTCCTGCATTTGTCTCTGGTCATAAATTCCCATGCCCTCCTTTGTGCTGGTAGTAGTAGGGTTGCATGATCTGGCTCATCAGCTCCCTGATGTAGCTCAAAACTAATCTTTGCAGGGAGAGAGAAAAAGAGGGAAAAGGTGTAGAAATTATCTATGTAGATGCAGGGAGCAACCATCCATTTTGGCAGCATTACTGTCTTAGGTCTTAAGCAATTAAGACACCTATGAAACCGTGTCCAGCCAGGGACCATTACAGGAGAAATAGCACTACAGGTTGGCTCTCCAGAGGTCCTTGAAAAAGCTCAGATTTGCCTCCTCTTGCTGCCGGAAAGATTTGCCATTCACAGTGGACTGTGCAAATCTTTGCAACACGGTTTCTCCTTTTAGTGTGATTTGATCAACAGTAAAGTCATTAAGAGGATGACCACAAATTGCTCTCATTAACTTGTCATAGCGAAGATGAGTGCAGCTCACATGTCTCAGGACTGTTATTTCAGGTTGTCTCCCTGCAGACTGAGGGAGCAATTCCTGTGCTGCTTTGTATTCATCTTGTTTTTGCTTCCCAACTACAGAATTTAGATATCTTCTTTTCTTTATTATCTATCTATCTATCTATTTATATTTAATTTTGGGGGTAGGAAGAAGAATGTAAATTTTGGAGAATAACAGGCAGGAAAATACTCTGCTTGCATTGTCCTTGCTATTGCACAGTAACTCCATGTCCTGCAATGGCTTTAGCAGCTACCTGCAAAGCTGCCTGTGCTCTTAAAGTCCTCTCCCAGTACACACACAGCTTCAAGATTCCAGTTTTACAGTCACTTTTCAAAATCAAAGAATGTTTTAACCTACAGCAAATGTTTTACTACCGTCCCAGCTGCTCATTAATGACATCATAACCAGCTAAGTTTTTTCTTCTGATGATGACAGACGTCCACATGAGATTCAGCACTGAAATTGCTGAACTAATTTCTACAGTGTCTTAAGATATATACAATATACCTTAAGAAGAGCCTTCTGAAAATCATCACCAATATAAAGACAAAACTTGGTCAATACAAAAAGAGAGTCCTCTTGTAGGCCAAAAGCAAAGCTGTACTAGAGACTCCCTCGACATCCTGATACTGAATCTCAGAGAAAACATTTGTGTTCAGATGTCGACCTGCAGACAGGCACACAGATATTTTACAGCTAAGTTCAATAAGGAGTTTAGTACTATGCATGCATCTATATTGAAGATAGCAGAGATTAGGACCCGCTAGGTCCTGCACTAGGAGAGCAGGCTCTCATCAGCTGGCTGCAAGTGCTGCACCCCACGAGTCATTTTGAGTTGAGATTGTGGGAATGCAATGTTTATACAGGGCTAATCTTGAGGAGGCTGAAGTTCTTTATTGAGCCTATTCCTTACCCTCTGATTTCTAGCTTCTTCATACTGAATCTTCTTTCTTTCTACATCTCAAAGTGCAAAATAGCACTTAGAAGATCTGTGCACTTTTCTTCATTGTTGACTAGAAAATGTGACTTGTTTTTCCTTACCTACTCTTATTTAAAGTAGGGTTGTCCTGACAATATGTCAGGACAGTCTCAGGTTCATTCATCAGCAGAACCTGCTGCATTATTTCTTGCTTCCAGAAGCCATTAAGAGCCTGGCAGCTCTTCCTTACTGTCCTGTTCTGCAAATCCTATCTGAATTTGGAGAATATCCCCATCAAAGCCTGATAAAAAGAGAGCTTAACTGAGAATTTTCAATATTTAAATTACAGTGAATTACTAGTTGGGGGGAAGCAGCTTTCTCTCCACACAAGTTGCTATTTTATTGGCAGCAAATCCACTTCCAGATTTATATTTGTACCCAGCTGTGATCTCCTACATCCCCTCTCCAAAATTTATCATCTCCTCTGGATTTGAGCATGGCAGCTCTCCAAACAATTTTTAAATGTCTTGGCCTAAACCAATATTTCCTTAAAAAGAAATGTTAGAGAGTGATCACTTTAGTCTATGTTATTCCACAAGTGCAGCTGTGGAAACAGTCACACAAAAAGCTGGGTTACCAGAACTAAGAAGGAGTGGGAATAAGTAACAGAAATGGTGGAAGTAACTTCTTAAACTGGATTTGCTGATGAGCATATAGTGACATGTAACCACGGCTAGAAAGACCAAGTAGACAGGGCAATCCTTGGGTAGTGTGCCACAAAGTATTTGTACTTATTTTCTGGTTTAACTCCTGGTTAGTTCTTAAAATCTGTTGTATTGGAGGAAGTTTGGAGATCTGTTCAAGTTTCAAAATTGTCTCTGTTAATTTCAGAGTGGTTTTCAAAAATAATATTCTTAGATAATATCAGCCCTTCTCTTCAGACTGAAAAAACACAGTGTTTTACAGTGCTTCACAGGCTATACACCACCCTTACTCTGAGCTGGCCAAAAGCCACAGGAGTATGTTAGTTCAGTGAATGATCAGACCAAGCTCAGAACCGTACTAGCCATGCCAAAATGGATTTCATTCAGGTCTGAGCACTGGCAGGACATGTTTACCTTTTCCTATGAAATACCCCAAGTGAAAGACTGATTCCTCTGCTGAATAATTACAACACTCAGTGCAGAAAGCATCTTCTTTTTTAAGATGTGGGTAGCCTTGCACTAGGAAAAGACCCTTGTTACATTGAACTGTGTAGTAGGCAGAGTGAGATTTCACCCAGATGAGTCCATATAAGTGAGACTTCACCCAGAGGAGTACATATAAGGAGAATGTAACGGAGGAAAGAAAAGCAACTTTCTTAAGGAGCATCTGTGTCCCAGAACAATTCAGTAGGTTTGTATTGGCTAAACATCAGAGAAGCTCACTGAAGTATAAACTGTACAAAATAGAGAAAACGGAGGAGATGGAGGAAAAGAGAACAACATTATATTTTATGTGCTTGTGATTCACCTTCCAAAAAAGCTTGTGAATTGCAGGTGATGACCGTAGCCACAGAGGTGAGAAGTTGAAGGAAAACGTTATACAGTGATGGAGTCACTGGATTTGTTGCTCTTGATTTTTTTGCATTTTCTAGCTGTTCAGAAGGGTTTCTAGAACATCTCTGGTACTTGGTTGTCAAGTGAGTTGGGTTTGGCTATGGTCTTTCATGTTTCCGAATTAAAAGAATCTGTATTTTCCCCCAGAGCAACTTAAAACATTTTCCACATCACAAGTTTTAGCCATGTCTGAACTGTAAAGTCCTCACAATTACAAGTTTGCTTTTGGTACATTGATAGGGAAATAAACGTACCGACTTCCTAATACAGATGGATGACTTCTGGACATGGGAAAGCACAAATGAGATGAGTTCCAGTCCAAACTGTTTACAGCCAGTTAAAAAAAAAAAACAACACAGTTGCAGTGGCCTCAAAATCCATGTGGCAAAGCCCTTACTCAGAGTACCTTTGGCTGTTTTCTGAAACACATGGACACATTTAAGAATTGGAGGGCGAAGCAGTGCTTTCCAGGTAGCCCCATATTCCCACAAGGATAGAGAAATGGACAGAAGAAGTGCTGCTGTGCGTTGTTGACCCAGCAAAAACGTGGGCTGTGATGTGGCAAAAGCAGGCTAAAAATTGCCTGCTAAAAATTGGAAAATGACAACTAAGTCTAAACGCAAATATTTTGCAGAAACACATCCAATTCAAACCCTTCTGCTGGAACATAGACAATGCTCAGATGGAGGCTTGCCAGCTGCCTGCCAGCACCAGATGCTGAAGAGCCTTGTTTTTCAGGGTCTATTGCTCTAGGGCTGCATCACCATGTGGACGGCTCTGGGCCTCCAGGGCTCCCAGGTTATCTGCTTCCCATCATGGACTCTGGAAATCAAGAGAGCCTTGACCTGAGATGAATGTCTGAAGGGTAGGCTTCTTGCTCCTTAGCAGGAAGCCATCCATCCACAGCATCTGCATTAGGGTTTACTTCAGAATTTCTTTTTGTTTTTAAGTCACCGTTTTGGAATTATCAGCACATCTGAAAAACTTCATTTACTTATAATATATAGATACTTGCATAGGATCCAGTGGAAAATCAGATTTTAAAAGGCCACCTAGTCCTTTTCCCACCCCCAGGCAGGGCTAGCTATGCCTAGACCTTTCCTACAAATGTTTGCTTTGACCAGCTGTAACTGACCTTACTGCCCATGGCAAGGTCAAGAAAAGGACTTAGTGAATGCTGTGAGGTTAAGTTATGCAGCACGGCAACAGTTAGCGTGTACACCTTGTTGTGGGAGGCACAGCGTCTGTAGAATTTCTTTAAGTCTATACCGCTGCATAGCCAGGATGACCTACACCTAATCAACACAACTTCATATTTCTGTCAGGAAAGACTGGGTGAGCCACCTCACAATGCATATGTGGCCATGAAGTCTGCAACATGGATTTAAGTTTGCAACAGAGATAATCCATGCTGAATTTTGTGTAAGTAATAAGTACTAAGCAATAATTAACTAATTAAAAAAGTCAGGAGGATGAGGGAGAGAAGGAAGAGGGAAGCACATTATAAAAACCAAAGTGCTGAATAATATTTTAATAATCAGTGAGCATTGCATGTCTTTTTCTTAATAATCCAGGAGGAACTTATATAGAGATTTCATTAACATGTTCTAAAACCTGGCATATTATAAGAAATTGTTTACAGAAAAAAAGCAGCCTTAATATCTCTCCCAATCTGTCACTAACAAAAAAAGCTAAATGACTAAACAAAGATCTTGCTTGGGGAGCTTTGCTGTCTATCTAACCAACAACATTCATGATTGCCTCACATTTGAATCATTTGACACATTCTTTGTGAGACCAAAACTACACATTTGGAAGTGAAAATAAGAAAAGTATGTTTGTTAACAATTTGCATAAACCCTTATTTCAGACCAGGCAGTGCAAATTTGTCATGTATCATAAGAAAAAAACAGAGATTGAAGTGGATATTTTGGGGAAGTAGCAAAAAGCAGAAACGTGACAAGCTGAAATCTTACCAGCCATTTGTATTTACTTTAACTGTGTCAAACCTTCAGTCAAGTTAGTAATAAGCACGCAGGTCATTAAACAGCTTAATTGAATTGGAGTGACATCTGCTTTTGAACAACTAGATGGCACAGCATATTTTCATAATGAAAGAATTGACTTAATTTCCCTCTTCTCTCACTGAAAGTTTATTAAGTAGTTCAGCCATTAAAGTGCTTATTTATTAGTGAAGCCCAGATGGCCAACCACTGTATGTGTAAAGAATAGCTGAGCCATGTCAGACCTTAATTAAGTGATTGCAAATTAGAAGAACATCACTCAAAGCATAGGGGCTGAAATTACACTTTTCTACCATTATAATTTCATAGTGATTTGTGGAGAGAAAAAAAAAATCTGAATATGACTCATTCAGAAAGTAAATGCAACCACAACATAAGGAAAATGTGTGACATCCCTGGTGTTACCCCTGTACTGAAGCTCTGTCACTGCTTCTGTTGAACTTGCAAACCCTGAATACTCCTTCTTACGTGCATTTGCAAGGTGCTATCACTCCTGTACTTCACACGCCCTCAATGGGAACTGAGGGTACTCAGAAGCTGAAGGATTAGCTGAGAAGCCTGTCATATGCATTTAGTTATAAATCTGTCTTGTTTCCTCACTCTGAAAGGAAATGAGCATGTAATAGCCATGCACAAATTTTTTCTAAATATAAGTAGTGGCCAAATAACAGTCAGCACAGCTAAGGAGTGCAAGCCAAGGTGAGACAGGTGTCTTTCTTCTCGGATTTGACTGGTTCATTTAACATGTGCCAGCTCCTGTGGAACTGTTTTCTTGGCTGAACATAAATTAGTGACCCACAGCCCTCCCAGACCCCATCTTAGCAGTTTTTCTGTCTCAAAATACCTTCCTTACAGAGGATGGAGAAAGGTGTTGTGATTTAGACTATAGTGGATTTGCATTGTCCTGATGAACCACAGGTACCACTCAGGCCTGTTTTCTGCCTACTTTGCACAAAGCTGGTGGAAAAGACATCCAAAGACCAAGTTTATTAACAAAGGATCACGGCAAATTTAAGCCCTTTATAAATATAGATTTGTGTTTCCCATGAGATGTGTTTTTTGGCAGCCAGGTTTCTCTGTGGCTCAGCTTCTGTTTTCATTGTTTGTTTCAAAGCTGAGTACTCGGGCAAAACTATCACAGCTTAAATAACAAAAGCAATTTTTGTTCAATGTTTAAAGTTCCCCAGTAAGTTCACCTCTCAGAAGCACAAGAAGAGTTTCCATAACAAAACATCATTCTAAACCAAGATGGGAACTGTTGCAACCCAGGCATTCAATACTGTTATTTAAATAACTGCAGACACTAATTAGACCCACTGTCCAGGCTAGTGCTCAAACACTGAAAATCAATTTAAGCTTAATGTTGCACATAACTCTTCCTAGTGTAAAGACTGTGAAAAATCTATAACACATTTCACTTTTCCTTTAAACATTTAGGGACTTTCTGGATGTTGCCATCAACAAAACAACTAGAAGACAACAACTTTTAGTTGAATGCAGTCATGACACAAGGTCACCAGTCCTTTTATTCCCAGCACAGGGTCCTTAGTCTACGCAGTGTCACTGGGAATGATTTCTCAGGCAACACACTGGAGGTGACATCGTTCCTCAGTTCACCCTGTTCCTTTTGGTTTTAACTTTTTTCAGTTCGAAAGGCCACAAGCAATGAAGACTGCTTTGCAGCCAAGGCTGGTGTTACCCCACTGCAACCATGCCACCTCACGGTGGGAGACACTAGATGAATTTAGCCATAGTTTTAGGCCATCAGTTGGAACTCTCAACATTTTGCTCCTGTGAATTGAAAAAGTCACTGGTCACACCACCTTTCTAGCATGAAGTGGGAAGTGGATTTCACACTGGATGCATTAAGGATGAGAAAAGTAAACAGATCAAGGACAAAATGGCTGATGAACTGGTAAATGATGCAGTCAATACGTTGCTGATGCTGTTGAAATCAATGTGTGTTTTGCTTTCAATTTCAGGAAGGGCTGGATTTCACCAAAAGCTTGCCTGTGCTTAACTCCTGATGGGATTTATGCCCACAGCTAATTGCTTAGCAGTTCCTACTTCCAGACTATTCCTGACTAATTAGAAATATGAACTCTCTGGCACAGGACATCCCTAAACCATAAGGCACATCAAAGGACATTATTCATCAGTGCTGTTTCTTATACTCTGCCTCAGCTTTTGTCAGGTGGGAGAGACAGGGCTATATCTTATCAGATTTTTTACAGTTAATTGACTTGAAATTGTCTTGCAATTACATCTGGAGGAAAACTGAAAAAGTTTGAGAGTTCACAATTCCCCTTGTAACTTTGTGATGAGTGTACCAACATTTTCTTTAGCTCATATTGCTTACAATCATAGAATCATAGAATCACAGAATATCTCAGGTTGGAAGGAACCCATAAGGATCATTGAGTCCTACTCCCTGCTCCTCCCAGGACTAACTAAACTAAACCATATGACTAAAAGCATCATCCAGACGCTCCTTGAACTCTGACAGGCTTGGTGCCATTGTTGAAGATGATCTTAAGTCTTACTGAATCTTTAGGTTATGAAATAATCAACTATAAGAACATTTTGATTCTAATAAGTTAGCCCCTATGGTAGCATTATGTATAGGATGCTGTGTTACTTATTATTTGAGGCTGTGTTGCTTGAAGTCCCTATTCCCTATTCTCTGGACTCTCTAGACCATAACCAGAGCCCCTAGGTTCTATTATATATAGGATGAGTTATTTGACAACCTGGCAAGGTAGATATCTAGCTGGCCAACTTGGCAACAAAACCTACTTTTAAGGTGTCCTGAAGTGAACTGTCCTCATTATAATACTAAAAAACACACCCACAGGTCAAGAAGACCCTTGCCCAGGTGAAGACCCTTCCCCTGCGCAAGCGTAG
>NW_008796110.1:3042423-3065683 GCF_000699145.1 Aptenodytes forsteri
GAGGTGGAGCGATCCCCTGCGCGCCCGGCGCTGCAATAAAGAATGCCTGCTTTCTAAAACCCCAAATTGAGTCTTAGAGAGTTCTTCATCTGCCGATTTACGGTAACTCCGTGACCACTTCCCTGGGGAGCCTGTTCCAGTGACTGACCACCCTCTCAGTGAAGAACCTTTTCCTAATGTCCAGCATGAACTTCCCCTGACGCAGCCTCATTCCATTTCCTCATGTCCTATTGCTGGTCACTGGAGAGGGGAGATGAGCACCTCCCCTTGAGAAAGTTGTAGACTGCCATGAGGTCACCCCTCAGCCTTCTCTTCTCCAAGCTGAACAAACCAAGTGACCTCAGCTGCTCCTCATAACTCTCAGCATATTCCATTGCAGTTTACCATTGGGTCTTATAACGCAAAAGAAGATAATATTCTTAATGAGATATTACTGTATTTTTTTTACAGGACTATAGTGTATTTATTCAACAGTTAATAAACTAAATGGCCATCCATCTATTCAATCTTCTTAAAAAAGCCTTCCTTTGAATTACAAAATGGGTTTGTCTTCTTGGACGAGTAACTATTCTCACCATTTTGTCTTTACTAAAGGAATATCTTTGAAAGATCAGATATGCAGCACTGGAAGCTATATATATATTTACATATTTACATACTGTCCTCAGCTATGGGCCAGTGTGTCATCAATCTCAGTAAGGTTATGCCCTTTATTGTGGCCGAAAATTTAGACTCCAGAAATATGATGTGCAACCCACCAAAACAGTACCAACAACACCAAAAAGTAATTGTTGGGTTTAAAATATTTTAAAATATTATATATATTTTATTATTGGTTTAAAAATATTTTAAATATTTGCTGGATGAAAAAAGAAAAGGAAACAAAGAAAAGTGCATCAAGAACACCATGTTATTAATTCTGCCAGGTTTACTTCTCTTATTCCAGTAATAATTTGGTAATGACTGAGATCAGATCTTAATTCCTATTGCATCTTTGTCATCTGGGAAGATTTCTCAGGAAGCAAAGAAAAGTCAGAGAATGTTACCTGTCAGCAGAGTCCTAAAGTGCTGAACCCTGCCTAGTGGCCAATTCTCATAGAAATGAGAATAGTGATGAAATCTGTTAGCTCATCACCATCTTTTTATTGTTCTTAAAATAGTCAATTTCCTTCTGCCAACTTTTCCATAAATGCGTATGTTTTACCAATTGCAAGAGTGAGGATTTCACAAGGACTCGTGCCATATATCATGGTCAAAACCAAGAAGCTTTGCAGTTTGCTTTTGCTGTAAATGTGCCTTGGTATTTTGCAGATCAGATGCTTGAAAATGATTGACATTCATATTTGACAGACAGTTTTAATGGCTTCGTATTAAAATAGCATATGTCTGGATCTACTTTTTTAGTACTAGTGGGTTGCTCATTATTTGTCGTTAAGCATATGTTGAGAATTATGTGTATAAACACTGAAAAGATTCTCTTCAGAAAATCAAGCAAAAGGGTCTGAAATTGGCATTTATTAACTGTTTTCAGTAAAGCAAACTCAATTCCCACTTGTGTAACACTGAGGAGAATGTTTTGCGAGCCAGCGTTTAAATTTCTAAAGGTAAAGAAATGCTTCTTTACAATCATACTTTCAGAATCAAAAGAAACATATTAGTGGGAGTAAAAATAATGGACTCTTCAGTAGGTGTTATATAGCAAGGTTAATAGTCTTTTCTATGACTGTGGGCCTGCAAAATACATAAGATCTGACAAACTTACACTATCATATTAATTTCTAAGATCAACATATAAACTTCTTTGTTCAGTTTGAAAATCCAAGTGTCTCACTCCTTCCACCCACTCTACACCAGAAGGGGACCATTTTGATTCTGGGGTGAGCAGGCTTTCATGCCACACAGCCAGACTTGCCCAATTACACCAGGGCTCTGGCTGGTTAATATCTTAATCCTGGTGTTATTTGAAGATCATGGCAAAACTTCCTTAGGTATCAGTGGAGTACGCTCAAGATTATAGTCTTCTCATTTAATTTCCTAATTCTGGGAAGGTCTCTGATATGAGGGACTAAGCCTGGATCAAGAATAAAACTGAACTAGAATAGTTTGGCTAGTACCTTACAAACTCTTTCTTGGCCACCCCAGAATGCACGCTAGGGACCTAAATTTAGCTGTAGGCTTCTTACAGTGTAATCAATGCATGTGGGAGGAGAAATGGACTCTTAATGCTATGTTTATTAACATAAGCAGCAGTCCAAGATCAGATGTACCTTAAAAAAAACAGATGTGGAAATATGTTGTGACCTAAGGGACAGATAGAAAAAGAATTGCCAGATTCTGACCAGCAAACCTCTGAAAATAGCCTCCTCAGCTGCTGGTCTGAATCTGCCTTGGCACCTTTTGCTGAGTATTAAAATACCTTTACAAATTTGCTGGATAACAACATAGAAGTTTATTATTGCAGATTTTTTTTTTTTAAATCCATTTTAGTGTTTCTTGTAATTTCATACTTCTAATCTTAGCACTAGGGGAAAAGGGGGACTTTGATCAATGCTCACATTATATTTATTATTTGTATTGCTGTTGCACCCAGGGGTCCCAATTAGTATGGATATTTCCAAACACCAGTTAAGCAAATGCAAGCAGAAAATATTATCTAAAACATTTCTCATCTTTCGTAAACCCATTAATTTACTTCTTAGGCCATACTTCTTACAGAGGATGCATAATCTGTTAAACTACTTCATACATTTTCTTGCAAACACATGACGTGTTAGAATTCATGAAAATGAACTCTAAAGCATAAAGCCATGACCTTGCAAGAAAACGTGTTTTTTGGGCTTTGGGGCTTTTTTTAGGAAAAGATTGCTGTCTGTATATGCTAGTCTTACACTGTTCTTGAAGCATTGGACATCAAATACTTTTTGAGACAAGATATTATGATAGATGGACTGACCCAGCATCTGCAGTTCTTGTAGTATTTGTATTCTTACACTATTATGCTGTCTACATGCTGACTATGAAACAGATGCTTTTTATCTTCTTTTTATTGGAAGAACATAAAAGCCCTCCAATCAGAGAAGAGAAGTCTAAGAGATGCAAAGTTTGTTTATTCTTAGGGAAGAATTTCCTTAATGAGCTGTTTCTATTGTGTTTCTTGAAGACTCTTATTATATTTGTAAATGAATTTACAACCTAGATGTCTGACTATAATTCACAAATTGCACGCTCTAAATATAGGAAATACTGTACAAATGGATCAGCAAGTGCAGTTTACCGCTGCAATCCAATTAACAGACTGATTTTCCCTGTAACACTTAAGGAATAGGTACAAGATTGGTCCTCTATGGCTTGCAGCAATGCCTTCTATTTTGCAGGGGAGGGAGCTATTCCCTACATATTTTAGGATGTGGATGTGTAAAATCATTCAGTGTGCTAAAGAGAAACACACAGCAAGTGCAGCTGTGCAGGATAGGCTAGAGATGCCTGTGAAACATATATTCTTTTGTTCCATCTCCAAGATTAAAACAGATAAAGGGAGATGTCAAGATGAGAGGAAATGGTCTTTCCCGCAGATCTTCAGCCTAACAGCATGTTCCATCCACTTGTTTTGCCTCTACATCCCCACCTCATCTAGGCAGGAAGGAATATTTAGTTGAGCCTTCTGGTCTGTTTATAGGTAAATGTGTCTGCACACATTTGATGGTGTTAATGCCACAGTCCTTTTTTGCCAATATAAATTAAATAGAATGTTAAAATAAGTATAATTCTTCTACCAAATCCTGGCAATCCTACAAAATGTTGGCATCTGGCTAAAGATTTCCATCACAGCTTTGTGCCCTGTTTGGTCAGCACCAACAGGGAGGCTGCACTAAGGGCCCTTAAACTATGAGTTGGAAAGTCACAAAGTGCTGAAGGAGAAGCAGTCTGTATATTGGTAATGTCTTTATCTGTAGTATCAGTAGCACGCTACTCTTTGGGCAAATTACAGGTGTTTCTTGAAGGGCAGACAGCAAGTGCCTTCTGTGCAAGTCAGAATGTGGGCAATGCTCGTTGTGCAGTGTGTGTGTGTGTGTGTGTGTGTACATCAGTTCGTCCAACTGTGTGGTTCCTGGGGGAGCAAAATCTGAGTCAAAAATGGTTTCCTGTTTTATCCATATGTAGCCCCAAACTAGTATTTAAAATGGGAGAAGTATGCATTAAAAAAAACCCCAAACATTTGGAAATATTGATAGTGACAGCTGGAATTATCTCTGCCTCCTTTCATTTAGTTCCCAATTCAAATTTCCGTGCAGGCCCTATTTATGCTGCATAACAGTTAACCCTGCAAATTGATGTGATTTCAACACAGCCTAAACCACACAGATTAAACATATACAGAAACATATTCACTACATTAACTAGCAACATCAGTCAATCACTTGCACTGTAAACTGAAAATCACAATAGGATAGATTGTATCGGCTAAACACTTTCTGAAAAGCACTGAACACCCTCTGGATGGGAGGCAAGGGAATGGAAAATAACTTAGGGTTTATAGCATCCCCCCCGACCTCTGCCTTCCCCTCCCAAGACTGTGTTCATTAGTATAACATGTTCATAGGGGACTGAATATTCCCTCACACCTGCCTCTTCGTACAAAAGGTCAAGCAAAAAACGAAACGTGACTCGAGTTCACAGAACCACTGCAATTTCAAATTAGGGAGACACTGCTGAAACTGGTAGGGCTGAAATGTAACTTCCTCTGTTCTCATTTTTGCTCTGTGACGTTAACGTAATTTTAAAATTCTTTTTTTTAAATTAATCTTTTTTTTTTCTCTTCAGCTTCCAAAGGGGAAATGTGAGTGCCAAAAGCAAGCCATCTTGGACACAAATTGGAGGAAAAGAATTGTAATAAAGAACAGATTCACTTCCATATTGACTGATGGTTGTTATGGAACATAGAGAAAGAACAATTTTTACAGTGATTGTCATCATTTTGAATGACGTCCTCCTCTTCTCTATCCTTTTTCTCTCTTGGGCAATTGTACTTACGGATGTTAATAGACTTTTTATTTCTGTGCAAATTCTCCTCCAGCAAAAACAGCTGCAAACACCAGTATAAATTGCCTGAAAAATCCTCTTTAAAGCTCAGTTTGTGCCTATATTGAACACATTGATGTTGAAGAAAAACATGAGAATTGTGCTCATTATTACACAGAGAGGTTCCTCAGGCTAGAGAAATAGCTGTCCCTTGCTTCTGCCTTGGAACCTAATGTTGTTCACCACCAAATACTATTTATTGCCTATATACAAATAATTTTGATATAATCTTACATTTTAAGGCCTTTACTGAGTAAAAAAAAAAAGTGTTATATTCTTATAAGTCAGATTCATGATCAATATTTGCACTTTAAAAGTGATATTTATATGCCATTCTTGGTACAGTATTTTTCTGCAAGTATTGCTGTAATTCACTTAGTTTTATGACAAATATACTGTAACAAAATCCTCTGCTTTTACTTTTGTATTGTAGTTTTTACTGGCTCAGAAAAAGGAGCTTCAGGAGCTTCAAAGCCATCTAATACATATGTCTGGACCCTTTTTTATTTGATCTTGGTATGAAGTTCTATTTATTTCCTCCTGTCAGTCAAAGTAATAACAGCAATATAATAAATAATCATATGCATACATCAGTTTTGGGGTTCCACAAGCTGGATAAATAACTAAATACGATTGCAGAAACCCATCCTTTTGGCTAAATTTGAACAGCTTGACTCTGATTTCACTCACGGTTATTTGCCTGAGTAAAACCAGGAAAAATATCCTGGAGGCAATGAAAAATAGTATCAACAACAAACAAATGTCAGATCAAGTGCCTGATCAGTCAAATCCTTTTCTGTTTTTTTGTGTGTTTTTCTGGCTCTGGGAGATGCCCATTTAGAGTGAAGAGGTACTGACCTGAGTTCAAGCCAGAAACAAATACTTGAATCTCTGAATGGTGCCTTCAGGTCCTCAGGAGAACACCAGGAGCTCAGCAGAGCTCTGTCATTCCTAGGGTTTCTGGACTGCCAGGATTGCAGCTCCCCATTTGGGATTGCAGCTGACAAAGTATCTCATACACTCCACCCTGTCGTGGTTCAACCTCAGTTGGCAACTGAGCACCACGCAGCCGCTCGCTCACTCCCCCCCCCCGGTGGGATGGGGGAGAGAATTGGAAGAGCACAAGTGAGAAAAACTCATGGGCTGAGATAAAAACAGTTTAATAATTGAAATAAAATGATGATAATAATATGATAATAATAATAATAATACACAAAGCAAGTGATGCACAGTACAATTGCTCACCACCCACCGACCGATGCCCAGCCAGTCCCCGAGCAGCGGCCCCCCCGGCCAGCTTTCCCCAGTTTATGTACTGAGCATGACGTCACATGGTATGGAATGTCCCTTTGGCCAGTTTGGCTGTGCCCCCTCCCAGCTTCTTGTGCACCTCCAGCCTTCTCAGTCGGTAGAGCATGGAAAACTAAAAAGTCCTTGGCTAGTGTAAGCATTACCTAGCAACAACTAAAACATCGGTGCGTTATCAACTTTGTTCTCATCCTAAATCCAAAACACAGCACTGTACCAGCTACTAGGAAGGAAATTAACTCTCTCCCTGCCGAAACCAGGACACACCCCAAATAATTTTCCTTTTCCATCCACATTGAGATTTCTGCTGCCAATAATGCTCAAAAGGCGCTTCCTCCTGCTAGTGGATGTATAGGCAGCAAGCTGCTCGACAACTGCTCGGTCACCAGCAGGCTTCTACACACAGGTTTTCACCTGGCTGCTTGGGATTACTTCTCAGTGAGTAGGTAATGTAATGTGCAGAAATGCCCTGGGGAGGTGGGGGGCCGTGTTCGCTTGCTTCCCAAGAAAGTCCTAGCCCTAGGACGCGAGGTAGGCGGGAGATAGGTGTCTAAATGACTCCAAGGAGGGAACTGAATGTAGGCTGTTATTTCCCCGTGGAAGGTACTAGTCACTAACCTGTTATGCAAAAAATGAGTGTCTAACCCTCAGTTCTGGAGCCACTCTTTCTTCCTTCCTTTTTGTTCCTGTAACTCCTACATTGACTACATAAAGGAAGAAAAAAAGCTGCACTGACCTGAAAACAGTCATCTTCCTGGCCAAGCACCTTAACCATTAGAATATAACAGAAAAATTAGCTGCTGCTACTATAGTATCATCAACTTCAATCAGTTTGGATCAGACATTTAATGCTTTACTACCTGTCAGCTTCAGAGGTACTGAAATCTCTTGTTCCTTCACCTGACTACATAGAGGAAGAAAAAAAGCTGCACTGACCTGAAAACAGTCATCTTCCTGGCCAAGCACCTTAACCATTAGAATATAACAGAAAAATTAGCTGCTGCTACTATAGTATCATCAACTTCAATCAGTTTGGATCAGACATTTAATGCTTTACTACCTGTCAGCTTCAGAGGTACTGAAATCTCTTGTTCCTTCAGTAATTACCTATCTTTGCTGCTTCATTTCTTCTGCCATCCATTATGCCCTCCCCAGCATTCACACTGCATGCTTCTCACTAATATCTCTAATATTTGTTGTTGCGTTCTCCGTTAGTTACAGCTATGAACTGCTAAGCTGCAGCGTATTTGAATAGTTCGCTTGATATCTTATTGTTAAATACTTAAGCTGCAGCTCATCAGTTTAATTTTTATGCTGCTACAGCAGGATTGCTAAATTTTCAATGGTAATAACAGTAGCATCCTTAGAGGATATTCAGAGATGGTTATTACTAATGGTACTCAAACTTCATCAGTCTTGCAATGAGGTGAGCATATTTTTTTAGAACTGCCAAAGTATTCCATGAAACATAATTTCTTTTCTTAAAGCACATCTCAGCAGAAACGGCTAAAAACTCTCACTCTCATTCTGACTAAGCTGCTGTGGGATTTAAAAAACTCTTGTGAACTAATTGCTGTGTTCCCAGGGAAAGAGAAGAATGTGTTGCTCCTCCCTTTCACATTTTAATAGAAATTTTATGTCAGACTTCTTTTTTCAATCGTGCCAAATCATGTCGGGTAAAAAATTCAACAGCATGATCAGCAAGTAGGAGCACCTTCCAGTAGCCCTTGAACATCCTTGATTGCTTGTTAAGAGAGAGGTCATCTCTTTTCAACTTATTGTAGCCTCAGAAAAAAATGTATGTAGGGTGGAAAGAGTTTTCTGCAGGTGTATTATCTTCTCTCAAGACTGCTCTCCTTACTTGGTCTTTACCTTTAAGCCATACAACACAGGTTTATTTGACATCTCAATGTAAAGCAAAAATCCTGTGTTTTCTGAGGCTGTTCCCACAGAGGCTGGGAGATCCTTGCTGGAGAATTTTAGAAATGAGCTACACAAAAATCTGCCACAGACAGTCGTTATTTAACTCGCCTCATTGCTGGAGAATGAGGTTTTTTGAAGGTCTCTCTCCAGTCCCCAGCTCTAAAGAAGAGGATGTTATACTGGTATCCCACCATGGCAGCTTAGAACAAGACTGCTTTGTCTTGTCTTCCCTTACAACATCTAGATGTTAAGATGTCAGAAATAACAATACTCTGGCAACAGAAGAGAAAAAAAGCTGCTCCTACACTTCTTGTGATTATATGCAACAGGGGAAACCAGCAAGAAAAACCGGGAAGTTGGTGTCTCAGTTATTCAGAGCCACGTACCAGCACCCATGAGTGACACAAAATGTCACAATTAGCAGAAATATGGTAGACACATTTCTACAGGGGCAGTGCAGCATTCATAACTGTGTGTGTGTGTTTGTGTGTGGTCAGCAGTGTCCTTAAAAAATAAAGCACTAGGGCACATATTAATGAAATGACATTACCATTCCTAAAAGTCCTGCCACACTGAACTGGGTTGTCCAGCTTGAGAATGACTCTCTAGGATAACAAATTACTGCAGACCCTGCACAGTTGGTACCAGGATGCATCACCAAATATTTTTAGAAATTTGCTGTCAAGCATAAAAGTAAAAAAGCACAAGTGTTTTGAAAAGTATGAATTCAAATGTAATCAGTAATAACATCAGCTGAAACACTTTGTTATGTGAAGGTACCATATATTTGCTCTCTGGCTTTTTTGTGAATACACAATTAGCATAATAGTTAGCATTCTCATATTAATAGGCACCAATAATTTTCTCAATTGTTGCCTGCTTGCTCTGATAATCCACAAGCTATTAGTCCATGTCAGTCTGATATAAAAGGCACTCGAGAACACGTGGATAGAAATATATCAAAAAGTGGTACTCAGACACAATAATGTATTAGATTGACGGGGTGGTCACTCATTTAACAGGCTGGTCTGTAAAATACTAGGAGGAGGGCTCCTATTATTTTATCCAGCGTATTGTTTCAGGGAAGTGCTGTAGGAGATGTTAGCATTCAGATTTTTAAACACCTCTCATTGCAGCCAAGGTCCTGCTGCTTCTCCTTCATGCTGACAGCCAAGACCACTCCCCTCTCTTTCACTCTCTGAATATCAATCATAGAGACTCAAGAAAAAGATCTTTAGCAGCATATACGGCTGAGATTGAGAGGCATTTTGCTCAGAAGGGGCAAGATCTTATATTTCACGTGACTCACAAGCCATTCCAGTGTGTATTCACTGTATGCAGCAGGTACGGGGTTAGAGGAGCTGCCAGTCCTTTGGGGGGAAGCTGCTAATTGAGCCTTCACAGTTTCAGCAGGGTACACAGAACAGCCCGCACGTTAACCAGTGCAGCAGTGCTCACTGGCATCACCTCTTCTGATTTCACCTGCATCCCCTCCTCTCCTATCTTTGGTGACTGATACTTTTGCTACCGTTACCGGCAGACACACAGAGTAATTCCCTGACAGGGTACGTCAGGGGCAGGATACCCAAGACAGCATGTGTCCCTGTGTGTGTGTGCATGTGTGTGTGAGGGGAGGAATCCACACCCAGCCCTGCCGTGAGCCTACAGTGCCTCAAGGATCTGTCCCTACACCAGCAAGAGAGAAGAGCCCAGGCTGCCTCTGCAGCGTGTGCACAGCTCTACCGACAGCAGACCCTCAGCACTGCTGAGACCCTCTAGGGATAGCTAGTGATCTGAGACAGCTGCCAGTCACTCCTGGGGGGTCTGTTGCTGCCTGCTTGCAGCAGATATTCATGGCCCAGAAGCTCTCGGGGCAAGAACTCTTCTTGCTTCTCTCTTCCCTCTTGTGCAGTAGAAGCCCAGACCAGGCTTTTGCCACTGACGCACTGATAGTAGATAATCCAAAACAAGAGGAGATTTGCCTCTGGAATACTTCTGTATCTGTGGAGGGCTGCAACTGATATTTTTGGCTGGAATCATTTCTAAATGGAGCATTTTCTGTGTGAACCTTTTTGCCTTTCTTGAGCAATGCAGAGACCTGAATAGAGAGTGAGGATGCAGAGTCACCACAGAGGCACAGGATGGGTTAAGACTTAGCAGCTCTGATTTGTCTCCTGTGGTTTGGTATAAGTTTTGCACAGGACTGCAGCAGATTTTTCTTTCCTTCTCTTCTCTACGCCTGGTGTCCCAGCTCCCTTTTCCTGTGTTGGTGACTGAAAGTGATGTCCTGGCCCCACTTCTTTGACATCTTCTGATGATTTGCCTGTTTGTGAGTGGCAAATGATGGATTACACCACCATACCTTCCTTCTGAACATATTCCCATTCAGTGTAGGTGTGTTTGCCCCTCCACTACAATTTGCATTTGTGCTACACCATACTTCTTCTTGTTAACTATGACATGTAGCTTTTGTTCAATAACTATGACGTGTCTTTTGTTCACTCTTGTTTCCTGCATTGCTCAGAGCTTTATCTCAAGCTCCCTTGGCGTTTCAGATCTGCATGGTCTGTCTCCATGAGAAAGTCCCACCCCATCCAGGCCTTCTCCACCTCCTCTTTCATCTGTCAGCTCCCAGTCTCCTGCCCCATTTCCCCCTTTTCCAGACTCATGAGTTGTCACTCCCTCAACCTCACCCTCACCCCTGTCCCCTTCCACTCCGCTCCCCACCCCCTAGGTGCCTCCCCTGCAAAACTCCTGTCTTCCTTCCTTTCCTTTCTGATGCTGAGATTCTTTTCTGATTCTTTTCTGATCTCTGGTTAGAGCAGGGAGATTAATAAAAACATTAATGGTAGAAGAAGGAATTTCCTTCCTTTTGCTCACTGTCTCTGCAGCCAGATACATCTCCATAGCACCAGCAATTGGGATGAGCAATTACAAAGCCCTGATTTGGTGCTATTCCTTTGGCATGGGGAATGTTCAGCACACAGACACTGGTGCTGGCATGTGTATGGCTTGGTCAGAGTGCTGGATCATCTGCAGTGAAAACAGGATGCGCACCACGCATCTTGCAGAGAGAGAAAACAGCTCGAGTGGAATAACATTTCAGGGAAATAATGAAAGGGAACCTCCTCCTTCTCTGGCCTTCTGCAATACATTTCAAGCTTCTGCTTTAAAGCTTCCAAAGGAAACAGGTGTCAGCATTTCATAGCGATCAAAACAATAGATTGTTTCCTTAATACTCTACCCAGAAACTTTCTAAGAAAATAGCCTAAAAATTCAGCCTGAAGCAAATAATCCTACTCAGTTTTGCCAATTTCTAGGAAAATGGAAAAACTCTGGAATTAAATTGAAGGGCAGCATTAATTATAGGTGTCATTACCTGTTCTGTCCCTTAAAAAGTTTAATATTGTTTAGATTTTCCTGGAATTTTTAAATAAATAATATTTCTAATCCATAATATTTCATTTTAGCAACCAGAGGAAATGGCTGGTGTTTCTAAAGCTGTTCTCCAGTAGTCTTATTCATTGCTCATTATTTGCAGCTTGGTAGTGCACACAGGTCCAAATAACATTGGAACGTCATGTGTTTGACACTTTATAGGTGTTTTGCTGCAACCCAGTCACATCCCCAAGGGCCTAGAAATATCAAGACAATTAGAAGACCAGAAATAGTGATCCTCTTGTAAATAAGGGGTACCAAATAGCAGCCAGTTGGAGCACTTGCTCAAGGGCACACTAAAAGACCTCTCTCAGAGCCAGCTACTGAGCTTGTGTCTCCCAAGGTCTTACCCATAAAAGCATCCTTCCTTTTCCAGCTGTCTAAAAAATGGGAGATAACTGGCTCTGTTGGGTAATTATGTGTCAGAGTAAAGGAATTTGAAATGTGGCACCCTTCAAGGCTCTCTTCCTTTCCCATTTCCCATGCTGTAAATACGAAGTCTCTTGGTGAGATCATTACTGAACACAGGACAGAGTATTACCATTATGCTGATGATGCAAGATACATTTTTCTGGCCTTGTAGCTGCAGGGCCTACTCCATGGGAAATTTTGAGAGATACTGTTAACTGAATGCGTCAGGAGTTGTTCATCCCCAAACCTGAGAAGCTCCATGCTTTTGGCAAGGGTCATACACCTCAAGAGGGTACTCAGAAGTCCCCAGCCTACCACCACACTGCGTATGCTAACAGAGCCTTTTTTATTATTTTTATTCAGTTGCATTATTCCAAGACCCCATCACAGGACTCTTGATAGGGCAGCTGACGTCATTGCAGCTGTACATTATCTCAGTGTGATGGGCTATTGTGACACATTATGTCCACCCAGCAAATTTTTTGCATCAGCTGCTGCTTATTATTTCTAAATCTTTCACCAGGCTTTACTTTGGCTATATTTAAGAACTACTCACTGAGCTCTAAACTGGTGTGCCTCTGTGCTCATACACCACCCACTGTTGAAAGTTTCTACCATTGAATATGAAGTCAGCTGGATAGCTTAATTCTGTTATGACAGCCCTCCAGAATAAAATTCCTTCTACATCACATCTGTTCCCATTTATCCATTCCCAATGTTATGAATTTAGACTGAAAATATGCCGCTACTTTCTTGGTTTTAACATTAACACACAACACAAAATAGAAAGTGTGACACATACACTTTAGTAAGTGTTTGACAGAGCATGTGTTTGTGTGGAACACTACTTCTGCATATGTGCATTTACAACATACAGCATTATAAAAATGTAATTAATATTAAATTTGACTATGCAATCTGTACAAAAATCTATTACATGGATTTCAGGATATCAGTGTTATGCATTTTTATATTCCCATAGTAATTTTATAAGCACTCTATGAAATACTGTGTAACATTTCTACTTGCTCTTCTATGTGCACCATTGCATTCCAAATGCTATTCAAGATTATGCTCTCTTGTACGATACAGATGTCACAGAATATGTAAATATTTTATTGTAAAATGCACATACTGTGACTTGTGCCCCAGAGGGTATCCCCTAATTTATAAGTGCTTGATGAAGATGTTTAGATTTTATTTGGTATTATTTATTTGAGAGAGCATAGCAGAAAAGCTAGTGTGCAGGGGATAATCTTGATGGATTTGCTATGACAGATCTGGTGTTTTATAAAATCTTCTACCCCAAAGAAATCAGTTCTCCTGATGGCTCATGGGAAACTCAGATCACTTCCATTAGCAACGATGCATTGGTAACATTACTGTATTCAGATGTTGGGAACTCATTTTAGCTTAAGATTTATACAGTAAACAAAGAAACATGGGGTTTTCTTGGATGGACTCAGAGTAGCTGTTGTGCATTACTTCCCAGCTCAAAGATACCTGCAATATTTATATTTTTCCTTCCATTTTGCCAGCCTTCCTTCACAGCTGCTCAGTCACCACCCTGTATTTTTCAGGGAATAAAGCTACTCTTGCTACCAAGAACACTCCAGAGCCCTCCGACGAGAAAGCCCTTCCCCCACACATGGCCTCGGAGTCTCACATCTGTCTGTCTGAAGTCATTAATCCAAAGACTTCAATGAAGGCAGGATTCTCGCAGTAACAAGCTGGCAGCTTGGGTTGTGCTCTGTTTCCTGGCTCCGGCTAAAGCCTTCCCTGCAAGTGGTTAGAAAGAGCAGCCCCTCATATTAAGCAATGCTCAAGTGGGTGACTCAAGCTAAACTATGGGTGCTTTTCAGAGAAGCTCAGTCTCAGAATGATCTTCACGAACATAAAAGCACAGCCCTTTCCTATTTAGACTATTAATTAAATATATTTTTGGAATTCTTCACATAAATCACTCCCGCTGTCCCTTACCTTTCTAACGTTGGAGGGGACATGACAGAAACCTTAGCTCCCAGTGAGGTACAGTTCAGCCAGGCTCAGGCTATATGATGCATGTGTGTTTCACATGAAATGCGTACGTGTTTCGTTCTACAGTAAGCTAACATTTTGCCAACACCCAAATGAAATACAGTTTGACAGTGGCTGCTAAGAGCAAAAAAAATAAGCATATCATACCAGACAACACTCATTTCATGAATTAGACTATAATAATTCTTAACTTACAGCCTGTAAGTAAAAATAGACAGAGAAAAATAAATGCCATTAGTTTTCTTTCAAACCATAGTTAAGTAAAAAGACAGAGAAAAATAAATGCCATTAGTTTTCTTTCAAACCATAGTTATTTAAAAATGGATTATAGATTATTTGGTGGATTTTGAATTATCATTTTTTAAAACAATTTTAAATACCTCTTCCAGCCAGTAATACATTTTCCTTCTGAAAAACACGTAGCTTTCTCTGTTTTTCAGGCTCCCATAGAATTAAGTTCTTTGAGAGGTCAATAATGCATTTCTAAAGCTCTTTACAGAGACCAAACTGGATCCTTGGCCTTTTTTTCTGGTCTCTTTAAGCTATGAAGCACACATACTAAAAAGCAGTTAAAACAAGGCAAGTGAGACTTTCCTGATTTAAGAAAATTGCTGATTGCCAAACACCATCTAGGATGGCTCTGTGACACCCCTCAGGAGGAAAGAGGGCTGCAGATAACAGTCCAGAGCACTATTTCTGTAAGCATCCCTGAAACCCAAAGCAGTTTTTAGAAGCTTTAGAATTGAAGTAGCTAAAAGGCGATTTACTTTAATTCTATCCCTGTATCTTTGCTGGCCTGATTAGCAAAGAA
The DNA here is from genome assembly GCF_000699145.1 of Aptenodytes forsteri. Taxonomy (NCBI): domain Eukaryota; kingdom Metazoa; phylum Chordata; class Aves; order Sphenisciformes; family Spheniscidae; genus Aptenodytes; species Aptenodytes forsteri. The sequence continues at coordinate 3,057,431 of NW_008796110.1, forward strand.
CAGCCACAGCCAAAAATTTGTTCTGCTGTACAAGTCATTCACCCACCACTGAAGTGAAGACATTTCTGGTGCGGGAAATGACCACACTCTCAATGTCAAGATATCCTCAGTCTTGTAAAAAGCATCCTGGAATTTATTAATGGGCACGGCTAACAAGTGCCTCCTCATGATATTTCATTTGAAAGAGACATTCTCGTAGCAATGGTGCTTGCTTAAATTAGGGTATTCACCGATGATTTTAAGGGAAGAATATACTAGCTCATGCAGCGAGCTGAGGTTTCCACCTAAACAGACATGAGTGCTGATGCTATTTAGGTAGAAAAAGCACAGCCTAATACAACATGACCACAAGCAGCTTTTACCAACGCCCTCAGAAGCCTTGTGTGGTCCAGGACATCCGTGATTCATAAGATCAGTGACAGAAGAGCTGGCATCCCTGACTGCCTCTTCTCCTCAACGACCTGCTGACCCTTCCAGTGACTTTATACTATGTCCTCATTAAGAGATGCTGGCAAACTGGAACAATGCTATAGAAGGCAAGAATTTCAGTCTTTAAAACAAATACGGAAAATTATGCTAATACGGAAAATCAAGCTACACCTAAAAGAGGTAACAGATATGTCCCTCACAAGGGCATAACATGAAAATGGACAAACAAATAACCCCCCAGCTGCTGAGATGCAGTTAGTAGATCTCTCTATTCATTGTTAACCTTCAGAAGCTATGAATTTATCATGGGATAAAGAAGTGGGGGAGAGAAAAAAAATAAAAGAGGGAAAAAAAAAACCAAAACAAAAAATAGAAAAGAGGACCCCAAACTAAAACAAAATATGAGATTTGACAACTAAGGGTGTGATCCAAATTGATTGCGGTGAATTGGAATATTCTTACCAACTTTAACACACTCTGGATCTGTGCTTAACTGAGAACAAAGGTGACATGAAAGGGAGAATGTACATGAAACATATCATATAGTTTTAAATAACTCTTCTCCCTAAGGTGACATATTTATTTATGAAAAAGAAAGCAAAATATACAGAGTGGGCTAGTATTCAGGGAAAAGATGAACCATGGAAGATGAGTTGTATGAGCAACAGCAAAGCATAAAATCTTGTGCTGAACCTGAATGTATGAATATTCCCCAAAAAAGCTGCATGATGACTTCAGCGATGAAAAGTAAATATATTCTTACAATTTCGTTAGACCATAGTCGAAGTGCTCAATGGCTTTCAGGATAAAGCCAAGAACAAGTTAATGATACCAAAGGGGATTGTTAAAAGACATAAAATAAATGCAAACATAGCCCAAAAGTGGGGTTACTTTGGTAGGAGACAGGTGGGCAAAACTCATGTTTCTCAGATACATGTATTTATTATTTGTTCTTATTGACAGAAAACACGAAATAAAAAATTGCTGTTGATAGCACACAAGTAAGAAAAACAGCTGTATCCAGCCAATTAGTCCAGGTTAAAGGCAACTCTGAGTACACACTGAAAATACTAAGCCCTCAAAAGTTATTTCTGAAAAGTCATATAGCATAGCAAGTATAGCCTCAAACACCAATAAAGAGAAGAAAGGTGGTTTATTAAACAAGGAGTCTAATTTCAAGCACATTCTGTAATGCGAAAGAACAGAACAATTGCTGAGGGGAAAAAGAAAATAAACGGGAAAAAAACAAACCCCAAAACACTCCTCTAAACATTCAAAGGATAATGGAACGATAAGCAATAAGCAGCATGGGTTCATAAGGAACATGTCGTGCCAAGGAAACATGATTGCTTTTTTGATAGAACTGCAGAAATCCTGGATGAAAGATACACAGCGTGATTTTAATAAAGGATTTAATACAGTGTCTCACTAAATCTCCCAAAACGAATTCAAATTGCTCTGGATGTAAACATTGTCATGTAAATTGAAAACAGGTTGAGGGATCACAAACACTGGCTGATGAGAAATGGCAGCGGATTGCACTAAGTTGTGGGGAAGTATGCAGTGGGTCTACTGCAAGGTATAAAGTTGTTTCTTGTTTTAATAACTTCATTAATAAGATGGAAGAAAAGGTAAACAGCATGTAAATGAGCTCTGCAGATGAAACTACAGTTAGAGTAATGTTAAAGTGGTAGAAAATAACAAACTAAGGTCTAACTATAAAAAAAAAAACATTAAAAAGACAGCAGCAAGCTACTGCATTGGAGAAGGGACAGCCCACAGCAGAAAAACAAATATCTTGTAGGCAAAGCAATGGCCTACACTCACTGTTAGGAACGGAGGGCAGCATACATATGAGGGTTTTGAGTGCACTTCATTGGACACAAAAGCTAATGTATGTTTGCGCTGCATATTTAGTAGTTTAACGTGGTACAGGAAGGGAGAAAATCCCCTGTGCGTGGAGGAAACGTAAGGTTTTAAGCGTTTACAATTAAATACATTTTAGCAAGCTACTGCATTGGAGAAGGGACAGCCCACAGCAGAAAAACAAATATCTTGTACAGGCAAAGCAATGGCCTACACTCACTGTTAGGAACGGAGGGCAGCATACATATGAGGGTTTGGAGTGCACTTCATTGGACACAAAAGCTAATGTATGTTTGCGCTGCATATTTAGTAGTTTAACGTGGTACAGGAAGGGAGAAAATCCCCTGTGCGTGGAGGAAACGTAAGGTTTTAAGCGTTTACAATTAAATACATTTTAGCATTCCAAACTAGAGAAAAATCTTGAGATGCATGCAGGAGGGAAAGATGGAGACCACAACACTGGGAGGTAACAACAGGAGCTAGGGACAACTAAACTAAAGTTGTCTGCTCCATGCTTTCAAGGGATGAGGCAGTCTCTACACCATAGGCTCTCCCTCTCCATTTTATTCCTTAAGCTGTTCTTGTTTTCCTCATATTCTCTCAAGAGAATCCCTTCTTCCTCACTCATGACTTTTTTTTTCTGTCAGCCTTCTTGACTCCTCTCCCTCTTTGTCCTTCACAGAGTCTTTCTCAACTCCCCTTCCCCTCATTTTCTTCATTTCTCTTTACAGCTGCACTGGCTGCTTAAAACCAACAACCGAGATGTCATTCAACTGCCTCTGTCACTCTGAGATACATGTTATCGCCCACTCTGGGCTGGACAGCAGGGGGGGTTGGAGGAGGTGCTGCTATGCTGGGCAATCTGGGCCACCCCAAGGACAGCAGTGCTTCCAAAACCTTTTGGATCTATGAACTACTGCCAACTCTTCAGAATTTCTCAGCACAGTTTCAACTGGAAATGGTGGAGCTTTCATTCTTCCATCAGGTTCTCCAGACCAGCTGTGCTATGGCCTCACAGATCCTCCTTAGGTCATGGACCACAACTTAGAAGTCACCACAGTTCAGGTCTTAATTTCCCTTGAACTTCAGTTTTGCATTAAATAACAAACTAGGGCAAGCAGTGAATAACCGGAGCAATGTTCCAGGTGATTATCTGTATCACAAGGGCAGACTGACTTGAAGCTCTGAATACTAGTTTGTGGTTTTTAGGGTTTATGGCTCCAATCCAAATGAGTTGAAATAGTCAAACTTGGAGATCAAGAAAGTGAGAAGGACCATGGCCATTTTTCTGCATGGGGAAAGTAAAAGGGCTCTGGTAAGTATAGGAAAAAATATTTTGTATAAAGCAGCTAGCAAAAAACAAACAAAAACCAACCAACCAAACAAACAAATATCTAAGAATTCTCTGAAATGCAATGATCAAAAGAATTTCACCATGGTGGGCACTTTAGAAAAATCAGTTAGGTTGAAAGCTGACACCAGCTACCATTTTAAAAGTCTGTAAAGGTTTAAACTGTGTCCATAAGACTTTTATTGCCCTTCTACATTTCTTACTGATTACAGAGTGAAAATCTTGGATAAACTTTTAAAAAGGAAAGGTTTTATTATTTTTTTCACTGGTCTGAATTTCATAGCCAGGCAAAGAAAAAAAGAAGTCTTTGCATCTCACCTCTTATTGAGACCTTTTATCTGTTTGAGCACTTTCTGCACAGAACCTTGTGAAGATGAACACAGGTAAAAGGGATGATGCTAACATGAGAGACTGAAATAGAATGATTTGATGTGGATGGACATGACTCACGTGGCTTCACCCTCATTGTCTTAATCTATGGTCTATCAAGGATAGTCACTAATAATAGATACTCTTTCCCATAGCTCCACATTATATAAATATAACTTATTCCCCAAGCAATCCACCTTAAAAAAAGTATTGATGACATCTCTTTCCAATGATCGATGTTGTTAGATAGTCTATATGTTGTTCTGCCTTTTGGATAAAACAGGACAGAAAAGCAGCAATGCAAGTATCAACCACATTTTAGTTTTCCATGTAATATAGATCACTTGTCTTTTTATTACTAATAGTAATAGAAGGGTTGCTGATACTTATCTTTCAAAACAAGGATAACTTAAACAACAAATCTATTTGGACTATGTGATACGAGCACTGATGCTTACCCTTTAAAACAGAACTCAAACTTCAGCAAAAGAGAAAGGTTAAAAGGAAAACTATTATAATTTAAAATGTGAAACTAAACAGGAATAGCGATCTATATTCGGGAGTCATCATAAGCTTTCCTAATGGATGTCAATAAATGCAGAATCAGAATAGTAATTGCGAGAAATTCCCAATATTATCGTTAAACTTTGAATTCCTTTTTGAATTTCAGTTTCAAACTTTTCAACATTTATTTATTAGTACAGGGCCTGACCCAGCCATATATGCAACTGAATTCAACAACAAAAGTCCTTCCATTGATTAGGGGATTTTGGTCAGTCTGGAATAAAAATCTCAATGACACCACATTGCAGAAATTATGTTCTCTCTGAACTCAGACTTTTATGACAAGGTAATACACATCAAAACCCAGTGAGATGTAAGAAGACAGCGTAAACAAATCAGTCTTTTTTCTATAGGAAAAAAGTTGCCCTATTACATTTGCCTAAACGAGGAAGGAGAGTGGAGTGTAAGGTAGCTGAGCATACCATAGTTTAAAACCAAAAAAGAACAGATGTTATTTTAGAAATATACTCTTTTTCTTCTTCATTGACGAACTGTTGATATGAACCCTGAGGAGAGGTAAAAAGGACAACAATAATCCCTTCTTGCTGCAACACAGTAACACGTTCAGGCTAGGAGTATCACTTATTCAGATAATGAATACTGGAGATGTCAAAAAAACAACATTGCAGGCATTGAAAGCCTATTGATTTCTTTATCATAGTTGAAATGTCATAGAACTCCTACCAAAAAGAATGAATGTATTTGGAAACCTTTCAAATTCCATAATTTTCTGGTTTTTTTCATGTAAGAACATGTGTATTGGTTTTCCTTTCATAGAGTTTGGCTGCAAAAATATCTCTGAATTTTAGTTCCCTCATCTAACAGAGAAAAATGCTTTTCTTTTCTTTTTTTTTAATGTGTTATAAATATAAACGTCTGCTTGTGGTTTGTGAGACTCTTTCTAGGCTGATGCATGAATTTGTAGAAAGATTGTCAAAACATGTACAAGTCCTTTAGAAGAGAAGCACACTATGAGTTGTGAAAGCCTGACTGAACTGGAGGCTGTATCAGAATATGACAGAATAGGAGCTTTATCATAAAGGAAGATCTTATCATAAAAAGTACCAAAAGTATTTCAAAGACACAGGACATATGCACCACCCCCCAAAAAAAATACCTCAACAACCCCCCCTCCCCAGAGAAAATCAACTCAGAAACTATATGGGCTGCAGCAAAATTTCAATTAAATATTTGAGACCAAAGAAACTGGGAAAACACAACCTTCAGGCACTAACTTTCAGCATCTAACAGGGCAGCAATAGTAAACAGGGTACTATCATAATGGCAAATTAACTGTTTTTAAAGCCAGCAAAAGAGGGCCTTTTTAGACTGGCAGAATTAGGTAATTATGGTGAGATGCAGATACACCTAACTCTACACAAAACTACATCTCAGTGAGATAAGAAACTTCTGGGAAATATCATTCCTCTGATTCCCTTTGATGTAAATGTTTCAACAAGACAAAAGCCCAGAAGAACACTTCCATCACGCCTACATAAATACAACAAGCTCCTCCGTTCCAGGCAAGGTGGTTATATGGCTACAAGCTACAGAATCCAATTTTTTTGTATGTGCTGTTCTTTGGAACAAGTCAAATACTTAATGAAGTAAGAGAAATGTGACAAAATGTAAGCAGAGAATAATAATTTATGAGAATTTTTGTGTTTAGAGATCAATTTTCTCTATTATAAAGCAGGTGGAATGCTGACACTGGAAAACCTATGCACGACTCGGTTCTTATCTCACCATTAAAGGATCAGTGACGTAAACCAAACACTGCTTAACCTTCTTCTTCGTGATCCATATTTCTTGCAGAAGTATGCAGGAGGGCAATATGTCTGCTAACTGCTGCCTGCTCCTTCCATATAAAAGCCAGAAGCAATATTCCTCAGTATCCTTTAACAACAAGCAGTGAATTTATCATATCTGTTTGTAATGCCCTTTGGGACTCTTCAGGAAGAAAGGCGCAGTAAATGTAAGCTCATTATCATCATTAACTCCTTTTATACACCAGCTGAGCTCAGAAGAAACAAATGGGAGAAAAATACAAGGGAAAAAAAGGTTAAATATATTTACCATTCTCTTCTTTTCCTGGTAGGTTGGGGTTTTTTTTATTCATAGATATCTTTATTAGATAAAACTTATTATTTATTAGGAAGTCTTAAAATCAGCTTGATCATTTAACTCCATGAGATGACACTTACCTTGCTAAGGAAGACGATGAATAAAATGGCTTGATTTATACTAAGGGACATTCAACACAGCGGTGCCTAACTTACCACACTTGTTCTCGTAAGCTTAGAAACGCCTTAAGGCTCCCACAATCACACCTCACCTACATGTGTGAGAGAACAGTTTCAGGAAAAGGAAAAGCTTTCCATTTGTCCTGTTCATGTGTTTTCTGGGTAACCGTCACAGCCAGGGGAACGGCACTACACCTAGATTTGAATGGGACAGGACTCACTAGTTTTAGCCATTGAAAGGTTACATTTTTCATCCAAAATTATTTTCTAAGCTCCTTCTAGGGTAGATGTGTGCGAGCGGCACCGCCAGACAGCTGTTTATACCACACACATTGGTCATTAATATCAGATAAATGACCTCAGGAAGGCACTTTTCTCTCTCTGTTGACAGCAAGGTCAGCCTAGTGAGTACCTTCATGTAAAGCCTACCTTTCTGCCAGCTAGGTGAATTTGTGCAGCTGTGTTTTTACATACAAACAATAATTAACAATTCATATGAAATGATCCTTTCGAATTCATAAGGAGAGGACTTTCGACACTACAGTTTGATTCAACCCCATTGAGAAAAAGTGGTACTAATCTTGTCTCTGTTGTTGCAGCTGATAGATTGGTTTTATGCGTGTATGTGATGTGTATTTTCTATTACTGTAGATTTACATGGTTTTCTTTGTTGATCATTAATACAAAAAAGACGGGGCCCCAACCTGCAAGCATACTTGGGATCGCAAGACTTTAAAAACTGGCCCGCAAGAAAAGAATTTACAGGACTATTAGATCCACAGTCCTGATTTCTCTCCCTAAACCGGGGAGCTCTGGTAGCTTTGACTAAATTTCTGATCTTTATATCAAATCAGTTACGTTTGAGGGGGAGAAAGAAAGGTTCTCAAACTGCTTTATGGGAAAAGTTAGAAACTTTTAAACCTGTTGGGAATAAGCTACACTAAAACTCTTAAAAATGGAAACAAAGGCAATAGAGAATCCTTAAGGCTACTTACAGTGAAATATTTATTGTATCGAACTTTGGCAAGCTAAGAAATCACCTGAATTAAATAAAAATCAGAGAACCAAGGAGAAAGAGCTGTGAAGTTTATCTGACTGTACAAAGCCAAGAAACGAAACCATACACAAATGTTCAAAACAGGAAAGGAACATAGACCTGCCTCTCCAGGCGTTGAAAGTACGTGGAGACGCTTCTGATGCTGTCCAGCTGCGGGGGGTGACGTTTTGAACGCCATCTCCTTCAACGGCACCCTTGTGCTTCATTTTGCGCTCTCATATAGGAACACCCCATCCTCCCCCCCCCAACCGTGCCCTCTGCCCCCTACAGCAAGGTGCCCTCAGGGGCTGGTAAAACCTCTCCTCACCTTCCACCCAGACGCCGACAGCTTGCCCCATCACCTCTCACCCTCTATTCCCGTCGCCCGGGATTCG
>NW_008796110.1:3068332-3114041 GCF_000699145.1 Aptenodytes forsteri
TTCTTTGCCCCCCGGGCGGAGCGCGTCTAGCTTTTCCTTCCACTCGCGCGAGTTCTGCCGAACTTTCCTTGCTCCTTGTGATCCTGAAAGGTGAAGAATCCTCTCAGAATTAAATCTCAAGTCTTTTGGTTTACGTTTCTTGTTTTCCTGAAGTGAATCAGGAAAGTGGAAGGAGGGTCTGCCGAACTTTCCTTGCTCCTTGTGATCCTGAAAGGTGAAGAATCCTCTCAGAATTAAATCTCAAGTCTTTTGGTTTACGTTTCTTGTTTTCCTGAAGTGAATCAGGAAAGTGGAAGGAGGGGGTGACTGGGGATAGGCTGTAAGAAGGTGATCGTAAAAAGGACCATCAACGTCATTTATGTGCTCTTAATTTATACTTCAGCATTCAAATCTCACACTTATTTTTTGGCTTATCTTTATTAAAAAAAAAATGACCCCGGCTCCACTTAAATTGCAGCTTCTTGGCAGCTGTTCAGAGGCTCTGTCAAAGAAGCTCTCAGCCAGCTGGCCAGAGTCTTGCCGGCAGCGTTCAGGTTGTCCGCTTTATTTATTTACTGGAACTGAACGCTGATGCTTGTTGGTAGGATGGTAGCCCGTAATTCTGGCTGGCTCTGGCTGGCTCTGCTGTATTCACAAAACCTTACGTTCAACATTATTCTTTAACTGAAAGCTGAGGAAATAACTGTTGATTCTCTTGTGCTAAGAATGAGATATTGAGAAAAAGAAAAGAAAAAAATCCCAACTTGTTATTAATGCACAGAATATCAGTTTTGACAGCACATTGGTACACGGTAATACATAACTAACTGTCAACCGATATTTTTAAGAAAGTGTTCATAAAGATGTATGGCGTGTGTAGCCATTGAATTGCTATTACTTCTTTCGTATGTGATACACTTTATTACCGGTGGTATTGGACAAAGGGTGGAGCTGTGCTACGCTTAGATGAATTCAAGGCCAGTGGTATACCACTATCTTTGAAAAACTCCGAGCACACTTAACCGATTTGCATTTAAGAAGACATGAAGGAGTAAATATGTATTTGTTGAGAAACCGATAGTACTAGGAGCTTTTAAAGTTTCTGAATTGGGTTCTGGGGCTACTGTGTTAACCAATAAGTGGTACTGTTTCAGTTAAAGTGTAACCATTTCAATTAAAGTAGCTAGTGTAGTTTAAGTGTTTGCAAGACTTTCCTATAGTGACATTTCACCTTTTTTTTGGTGCATCCACATACAAAATAGAAATTATTCTTTGTAATGCTGATTCTAATTAAAGATCAGTAATTGAAATTACTTTCATGGCCACGCTATTCTTCATAATTAGTTGCTTATGCTGTGCAGCTTTGGGCACTAAAGAGTTTGTCAAACTGAAAGTAGCTTATCTGAAATGTAGTTGCCGAACTTCAGAACTGTAATCCTGAAAAACATTCAGCTGTTGCTATCCCCCCTTTATACTTTAATGACACCTTATTTTTTCACTTTAAAGTTCTGTAGATGTCTAGAGTTGAAGTCTTACTCAAGAACTGACACCAATCCAGTCGTGATGGACCACTAGCATGGTGCCTGTCTTGGGCTTAATTATTACTGGCATCTAAAAGTGAAACATTCTCCCTGTCCCTGAGGAAATTTAATTAATTTATATCTGAGGTACAGATGTAAAAAGATATATCCTTGGGGTTCTGTGTTGCTCCCAGGATTGTATATCTTTCATTCAGTAGTCTTTAAATATAATACTCATGTATGTAAAGTATATTCATCACCCTGGGAGCAGTAAGTAAAAGGCTGGATTTCCCTCTCTGTAGACTGAAGCCATGAGTGGCAGATAGTGCACACCACTAGTGGATTGTGCCTCTCCACAGCTTGTCTTGAGCTTGGCGAGGAGGACACTGTCCTGGAAATCAGGATTTGAGCCTGTTGAGACGGAGGATGGACTTAGAGCAAAGTTTTGCCACTTTCCAAGTGTTGTTCAAACCTCACAGCTGTTACACAGTGGCACTGACACCACCAGGAGCAATGCAGATGTGGAGCATGTCGTGAAATCTGCCCTGTGAGTAGCTGCCGCTCCGTGCTCTGTCAAGGATTGTTCGCAGCAGTGCGCTTATCTGGCAGGTGAATGACACTGTCTTCTCCCTCGTAACTCACCTGGGCAGGCTCATCCCCTTCGCACACAATGGGAGAAGGATGAAGCCTTCTTAGCTCCTTGAGAGGAAAGCTGTAGACAGCTATCTTCAGGAGAGGTTTCCAGACCTTCACGGAATACAAATAGAAGCATCTTCCTGAAGATGGACAAATTTTAAGCTGTTGTCTGTGTTTTCTGTAAGTTAGCCCAGCGTTTTGTTAAGTGTCTCTCTGTTCCATGCTTTGCACTCTTTTTTGTATGCCAGTTCTCCTCACATGCTGTTTAGGGAGCTACGTGTCTCACCCAGAGTTGTAGATCCAGAAATATCTCATTTTCAAGCATCAAAGACCCTTATTGGGCTGCACCCTCTGTCATTCCAGTTTGTACTTTCAGAACTAGGCAACCGGGGATGTCTGATTATCCAGAGCAAGTGATATGGTGATCACAGCATTTTAACATAACTCAAGCATGCTTTGTATTGTGTTTGAAGGTTTCGAGTGATCCCAGTGAGGAACCTTGAGTTTTCTTAGTTTAGCCTCTTGTGGCCAATTGTTTTTCATTTGTGCTGTTTAATGGGTATTGTGCAGAATTTCAACAAAGCATCTGTTGCCAGTGATAACACATATGCACACAGTCTGGGGAAAATGTTTTATGATATCTTCAAGCACATTTGTATAGGTAAATGTTGAGCTTCCAGCAGTGGAAGGTCTCCACAGTATTTAATTTAAAGGGCAGTTTTTCCATACCTAATAAAGATCTGCTGTGACCAAGTACATTAAGCAGTCATTTCAGCCATATATTGCATCACAGTTTGGCCACTTCTAACTACCTTTTAAAACTATGTCATGGCTATGCTTGCATAAGGAATGCTGTGCACATGTCTGAGGAAGAAACTGAGTAAATTAATTCTGTGCTTCTCACAAGGTCTTTAGGTGATGAGAGTAAAACTACTAAAGAACAAAGCTAGAAAGACAGATGGTTAGTAGAAGTGGATGAAATTATCTCCACCAAGAACTTCACTTGACCCTGATGATGGCACTGTCCTGGAGAAGCAGTTTTGAATGCACTGAGGGGGAACTGAGAAGGGAATTAGAACAACTGGGGCAGCTACTCTGCCCATAAGGATGTGTGGAGATGAGCTTCTCCTTTGCAGTTTTAATCCCCTGCTCAGCAGTTCTTGAAATTTTGCCTCTTTTCTGCAGATGGTTCAGAAGTTTAGCTTTAGGCACGCGTGCCTGAAGTGTTTACCTGTACACTGTGTTTATGTTGTGTTCCATATACTTTTCTCAGTATTGCTCAGAATCAGGGGATATAGGGTAAACAACAATACAAAGACAATGACCTTGGCTAATTTCTATTCCACAAGCCCTGCCAACGTGGAACCCTTTTCTCTTTGTTTAAGCACACCCAGTCTTTTCAGCAAAAGGACTAGGGGAAAGAAAAAAAAAAAAGGAGTACAGAAAAATATAGTTCCAGTTCCCCTACTTATAGATTTATGCTAGGCTTTAATAGAAAGAAGTGTGGATGTAGACAAAATCAGTAGTTTTACTGTGCTTCTAAATATTTCACAGGTGTTAAATATAACAGTCCTCTGAAGAAGCATTTTTATTTTTTATTTTAACGCTGGAAGCCAATAGTGAAGAGGTTAAGTAAGTTGTTTAAGGCCCAGAGCAGCTTGCTCAAGATGACAAATGGATTGTGTCAACTAGGACTAGAAACTATCTTTTGGGCTTTAAAAGGAAGCTTGCTTGAGTTGTGTGCATTCTGCTCTTGGAGGTTATGCTAGAAGCTTGATGAGTTTGAGGGGGGTCGTTGGAAGTAGGCATCACTTTCTATGCTGGCAGGTTGAGACAAGCTACTTATAGTGGAGTAAGGATTTAGAATAGGGGAACGGTCTAGAATGAGGGTTTGCAGAGGCTGATTTACCATCCTTTGCAGTCCAGCACAGAGCAAGAAGTTTCTGAGGCCAGTGATGGTACTCAGCCCTGCACTCAGTGCTAATAAACATGAGCCCCTCATACCCCCCACAAAGACGAGAAAGACAAAGTTTGTGGTGTCCTCATCTGGACCATATCATGCATACGAGACTGGCTTCACTCTGGAGCAGGCTGACAATGAAAGCCTCTGAAATATGATGCCCAGTCTCTGCATGTGCTTTTGGCAATCAATTTGTGGCATCACTCCTTTTCTGGTGGGTAACTTCCAGCTCAGGAAAGCTATCACGATTAGTATTCTTAGCGGAAAGCATAAGGATTGATTTGGCCTGGAATACGAATTACTCTTTCCCTGGAGCTGACCCTCCGGGACAATTTGAGGTGAGGCATTTCCCCTTTCTCTCTTTTACTTGGTAGAGGCAAGTGAGAGGCACAAAGAAAGTGGCCGTTCTCTGCTTGTTCTAAAGCTGTCAGAAGATATCCTTATTTTAAGTTGCACTTTAGGGAAGCAAATACATTTTTTATGGGAGTTTATAAAAGCTGTGTATTATCTGTCTTTTCTGTGTCTTTTGTTATGCGGCATCTTCTTTACATCTCTTCTTTGACTCTAGTCAAAGCTAGGCTCCTGAACCTCCAGTAAGTCCTCTGGGTCGTAGGCAAAGATCGTCAGAGAGGTTTGCAGTTTCAAAGCTTCTCACTGATAGTTTTCTAGGGCAATGGCTACATGTGTCTTTTACTGAGCAAAATATCTTCAGCACTTATCACACAATAAATAATTATTTAAAACAGAAGTGTTAATATATCTCCACCCTTTAGGCATTTACAGCATGATGATGGTAGCTGCCATGTTGGCTGTTCTGTCAATCTTTTTTTCCTCTGCAAACCCTGTCCTTAGGGGCTTATAAGTTGTCCATAAAAATTTGCTTTTGGCTTAAACTTTGCATGTGGCATTTCAGCATGGAAATGAATTTCTGTCAGACTAGGTTTAAAACTGGGTCGGTAATATTTAAGTTACATATGTGTGGAGAGAAAAAGGCAGCATCTGCTATCACCATTGACTCCACTATGAGCACTGGGATGTCATTTCTCCATATGACAGGATTTTTCCTGCAAAGGAGGAAGAGGCAGGTTTTTAGCAGCAGTTCCATGTTGTTAATATTAAGAATTAGTGCAGGAGTCCCTTGTGTAACATGATGAGAATTTGATCCTCCGTGGAGAATGGCACTCATTTATTTAAAAAAAAGAAAAAAAAAAGTAAATTAAATTTACGTATATGGTATCATGGTAGATTGCAAACAGGAAAATGAACAAAAATTAAATCCTTCTGTGTTTTGTGATTTTCCCAACCCTCTGGATAAGCATGTGGTGTACTAATGAGTATTTCCAGTGCCCTGACGGTCTGGTTGGCTTCTGCTTCCAACAGAATTCAAGAGCAGCTCTTGGAAGTGGATTCTGATTCTGAACACTATTACTCTTAGGATATACAGAAGGATAAGAAACACACAAAGCACATGTGCTCTATGTCTCCCTGATTTGAATGTTGATAGTACTACAAAGGAAACAACCGTATTGTACCCGTTGTTCCACGTGTGTAGGACATCTCCATGATAGTAGTTTCCAGAATTACCATTCTGTCTTTTAGATAATTAAGGTGACATAGATTTTCATCCAGGATGCTTAAGCTAATTGCTAATGTCAGAGGGCTACCCTGGCCCCAGTACTCCTTAGGTACTGAATTACTTCTGCCACACCACGGTAGTGTTTTAACTGAGTGACCCTTACCTATTTTAAAACATAAAGCCATTAATATTTAATAGCACTTCATGTAAGAAATATAGAGATATTCTATTTACTTATTTTTGTTCTTTTATAGTAATGACTGTCATTCTTGGTTTTGGGTTTGTTTTTGTTTTTGTTTTTAATTGAAAAAACAGAAACCAGAAATCTAGATAAACTTAAGCAATTAAATAATTGTTTGCAACGGGATGACCTTTTATTTTGCAGTAGTCCAGTCTTATTACTGGACTCTGTACTGTAAGTGTAGAGTAGCACAAAAAAAAGTATTGCAGTCTGTACTAACTATTTATCCTAGGCAAAACTAACAAGTCTGCAAGAACCACCATGGTCTGTTGCATTAACATGCTCTAAAGCTATGAAGTTTGATGTGGATATAGAACAGCCATAATAAGATGATAAACTATAATGGCTTGGAGGAAAAAAATTAGTCATTTATATAACAGGAATGGATATAAAGAGTCTACAGGGTGCAACTGAGAGTTCAGAGATGGCTTGGCTAGTAGTCATCAACCTTTTCTGTAGTTCAGCTTTCCTATAACAACGGGAAAATCCTGCTTTGTAACAAAGGAAGGAAGAGTGCCATGTAGTTTAAGAAACTCTGTTATCAACATAAAATATATTCTGTCTTAGAAAATCCAGCTTCAGCTGGTAGAGGCAGCCACTTCTTATAACTCCTTTATTTTATCTTGTTCCACATAAACTCAGTCTACATTGTTTCCCCTCACTTCTCCATCAGAAGGCGTGCACGAGAACGTGTTGCCTGAGATGATTAATGGTCCCTCTCATTTCCAGCCTCGAGTTGCTCATGGCTGGTTGATTCCCATTCTGTTATTTTCACTGTCCTTCGGCTTAAGTAACTTTTGTATCTCAAGATAGACTTATTTGTAGATAGCAGCAATATCACTTCTTGGTCTTCGTCTTACTGGACTGAGTGACCTAACCTCTCTTTTATATTCACTCACAGAATTTGGTCTTTGATGACCTTTTCACCCAAGTCACCTTTTCTGATCTCGTTTCTGGTTTTGTTTTCATTACCTTTATATAGTCACGCAGATATTAGTGAGAGAGAATTCAGTCTTATTTCCACTGGCATTGCTCACCATACTACATCTGCACTGCTTCCCTGGTCAGCCAGAGGCTCTACTCCTAGAGGCCAGGGCCAAGAGCTGTGGGACCACAGCCAGGAGAAGAAGTAGGACAGGCCAGGGAAGGCCTGGGAACATTTCGGTAATTGTTAAAGTCCGTGAAAGGGGAATGGGTATGTTGGAGGGACGGAGAGGAGAACTGATGCAATTAAGCTGAGCATTTCCTGAGTTTACTGTTGTTCTCTCTGGCCTCAGTTCCCCAAATGAGTTTTGACACAGTTGACTAACAGCTGGTGAGCTAATGACCAAAGGTTTATGCACTGTCTTGAAGGAGCATCACGGTGCCCACTAACATCCCTGTCAATGCTTTTAAAGGAGCAACAGTATTAAGAGACTCTCTTGTAACAATAATGTCTTCTTTTGTGTGTGTATGCTGTACCTGGTAATCCCTTCAACAGTGGTTCTCTGCCCAAATAGGGTGGGCACCTCCTCAAAGCAGGGGTTACTTCACCACCTCCTCACTGGTCGTTCAGTTAGAAACTTGGGGACTTTTCTGATATCATCTAGTAAGAGAAAGATGTAAACTGGTGTCATCCTGAATGTCTAGAGACTGAAAGAGAATCTTCATAGGGACCATATGGAAATAAATCAGACAACTAAGTGATGATCAAAAACCACTGAGCCTGACTCGCCCTTGCCTTGCCTCATTTCCTGCCATGTTGTTGGAATTAAGACTGCAACAGCATATCAGCATATCAGCAACTCAGCTGTTACAACAAGAGCAGCACCATTAAACTCCATGCAGCTTCACACCACTTTAGGATTTGTTAATTTGTCCTTTACCTACTCCCCATCAAACAAATTATCTTTGTTCTGTGGTTATTTCAGGGCAATGTAACAGATTAAAAAGGAAACTCCTCTGGCTTCTTCCATGTTTTCAGCTTAACCCTAATTATTAGTATGACTGGTATGAAGAAACACCCCTAAACTAAAATTGCGTGAACACGCAGAATGCATGTCCCAATTCTCACCCACATAGGTTGTGAGCAGCACCCATTAATTTTGCTGGCTATTACTCATAGTCTGCGATGTGGGGCAAGTAATCAGACCCTTAAATTGCTCTACTGCCTTTAAGCAAGTCAGCTGGAGTGAATCCCTGTTCATCTGCTTGGGAGTGTTTGTTTGTTTTTTTGCAAGCTTTTCCATGGCATCACTAACTCTGTTAATCTACAGAAAATAGGAAACCATTGCCTGTTCCAGAGAAACACCAGCTTTGTTTAGCTTGTTTCATCAGTAAATCCACAGGAGTATTTTCAAAGCCGACTTCAACTGTTCTTAGTTGTTTCCTCTTGCTCTATTTCACTGTCTTAAACCTCCAAGTTGTTGGTCAATTAATGTGACAGGAACCCCGTAGGTTATGTTTGTTCATGGTAGGCTTGTCTTCTTTCATTAGTCCAGCCTTAACAACTCCAGAGTTTTAATGTCTTGGCCACTGTATAAAAGCCTGTTTGCAATGAAATGGTAAAGCAATAAAGGCGTGTGTGTTGGGGGCGGGGGGAGCGGCTCATGTAAGAGCTGAGAGAGAAAATGTTAATGCACAAAACCTCAGATTTTCTTCTGTTCTGCTGATTTTTATTTCAATTCCTATTCATTCCTGAACCTCGGTTATTTCCCTGTCTCCCGTAATTGTAGAGAGCCGAGTCCTGACCCTTTTGTTATTCATGTTGGATGTTCTGGCTAAAGGTTTTGCTGTCACTCTAAGGAATTTGAAGACTGCACACACATTTAAATGTTTTGGAAACAAAGTTGCTCATCTTGAATTTAAAAATCTGACTCTCAGCAGTGATACATGAAAATTGTCTTTCATCACCTAAGTTTATCACTGTTCATTAAGATTTCCCTGTAACTGTAATTTTTCCTTAATTGTTTTTATTTTTTGCTGTATTTACCAAGCTTTCTTTGAATCTTGTCAGTTTAACTTCCTAAATCAATAGGTTTGCCTATTAAAAATGTTTACAGTAACTGCTTTGTCATCATTAAATATTCCTGCAAGTTAATTAGTAAGAGATTGCATCTTACTCATTCCATCTTTTAGGAAGCTGCTTCAAAGAATTCCCCAACTAAGCCAATGCCTGACAGTTCTAATCCCAAATGCCTAATATTTTTCAGTGATATTCAATTTTAGCAATCTGATATGGCTATTAAATACTGAAGGCCAAAATTAATAATACATTTATATAATTGTGCATAATTGTACTATCTATCTTTGCAGAACTTTTTACAAGAGATGCATAAACAGGAATATTTCAAAATTATGGTGGAAATCAGAAAATATTTTTTTTAGTCTACCTATATGAAATTTAAATGTATCATTGCACATCAAATTTGGGTAAGCAAAATTATAGTGAACTGCCTAATATTACCCTAGATTTCCCAGTTAATTGCACAGACACGTGGTTTATTCATGATAAGAGCAAGCATTCTTTATATTTATTAGGAATATTATTTAACAGTTTCTTTTATTTTGCATCAACACGTTTTCAGCATAACACAAGCACGCAAACCCAAGAAAATAAATGAATTAGAATGCAACAGGGCACCTAATCTTTCTCCAATTGAAGTTAATGGGAGTTCTGCTTTGAATTTGAACTGAAGTTTAATTTATTGGAAATAGGATTATCCCAAAATGTATATAGTCTTCTTGCAAATTTCTTTTTAGGAAATTTAATTATAAACAGGAGAAAATGATAGGAAATTATATTTCATGACAGTACAAGATTTCTATTCATGCACAGAATGATGGCTGTTAAAGCTAGAGAACATGCATTGCTCTGTACTTGCTCCTTACAGTATATAATTGAGAGCTCTGTCCAATCCATCTTTAAATCATATAAACAATGATACTTCTGCCATTTCTCCTGGCCTGCAGTACACTCTCCCACAGGATGTTGTTTCCTACGAAATTAAGCCTAGATTTTCCTGTGAATTTTTTCTAAATGAAATGTTGAAGATAGATTATTAAAGCCTAACTATTATAGTAAAGGTCAGTTTTGCACAGGCTCTGGAAGTCTGAAGATTTCAGATACAGTCTCTTTGAACTCACAGTACGGGATGACTTTATGTGCCTACGTCCCATCAAAATTTCACTTAAAAGCCTAAGTCCACAAAAGCAGTTGTTGGACCCTACTCCGTTCAGTAGATGCCTAATCCGCAGGATTCCTAAATTTTGTAGATATGGAAGTTTTCAATGTTGTGATCCCCTACATGCTTGATGAACATGTGATGTGGGCGTAAGTTCATACTTCTGCTGAAGGAATACTCTCCCATCTCTCCCCTTTTGACTTAAATTCCAACCCCTGTGGTGGAACTGATCTTTCTGAAAAACACCCCTTAGAAAAAGGAGGGGGGGGGAGAGGTTTAGTTTTATATATTGGTCAATTCCTCAATTTTTTTTCCACTCACTGTTGCACAGATGCTTGCATAGGCCTCCAGGAGAGGATGACACCAAGCTGAAATAAATACTTGTAGGCAGAAAAACAGAAGGACGTACTCTTTTGAGATGCATGCTGGATGCAAACACTGGAAGCTAAGTTCTGTCTGTGATGCTTCTTTTGATGGTGCTCGGCACCATGGTCCTTAACTGTCTCCTACACTGATACCCCTAAACTAGGTTTTCCTTTGCCTTTGTCAGTTAAGGGGCTAGACTTGACTGGTGTTTCAGAGTACAAATTGAGCTTTCTTTAACTATGAAAGAGTATAAATCTCTTCCAGAGAACAGCTCAATGGTAAGAGCCTTCATCCCATGTACAATAAATTAATTCCCTCTTCAGCCTGAGTGAGTTCAGGCCTTCATCTTCTGTCTCTAAGAAGACTGCCATCAACAGGGGACCAGGGGACTTTTGAAGGAGATGAAGTTTTCCCACTCTCCACTGAAAAATGGACTGTACCCTTGTAGCTGTCCTTTTTTTTTTTCCCTTTTTTCCTTTCCCCCCAGACAGTACCTGTATTAACTTGCATTCCCTTTTCTCCTTCCCAGGTAGCCTCTCTCGGAGTCACCACATTCACACTGTGCGCCCTCTGCATCGACCGATTTCGTGCTGCCACCAACGTGCAGATGTATTATGAGATGATCGAGAACTGCACCTCGACGACGGCCAAGCTGGCCGTCATCTGGGTGGGCGCGCTGCTGCTGGCCCTGCCGGAGGTTGTGCTGCGCCAGCTGGCAAAGGAGGACCCCGAATACAGCGGCAGCCCACCGGGGGAGCGGTGCGTGGTGAAGATATCCACCGCGCTACCTGACACCATCTACGTGTTAGCTCTCACTTACGATGGGGCAAGACTCTGGTGGTACTTCGGCTGCTATTTTTGTTTGCCTACCCTTTTCACTATTACCTGCTCCCTGGTAACAGCGAGGAAAATCAGGAGGGCGGAAAAGGCTTGCACAAGGGGAAACAAGCGACAAATTCAGCTGGAAAGTCAGATGAACTGTACAGTGGTGGCTTTGACCATTTTATATGGGTTTTGCATCATTCCTGAAAACATTTGCAACATTGTGACTGCCTACATGTCCACAGGGGTCTCTCGGCAGACTATGGACCTCCTCCATCTCATTAGTCAGTTCCTTTTGTTCTTTAAGTCCTGTGTTACCCCAGTTCTCCTTTTCTGTCTCTGTAAACCTTTCAGCCGGGCCTTTATGGAGTGTTGCTGTTGCTGCTGTGATGAATGCATCCAGAAGTCTTCAACAGTGACAAGTGATGACAATGACAATGAGTACACCACAGAACTGGAGCTCTCCCCTTTCAGCACCATCCGTCGCGAAATGTCCACTTTTGCCTCCGTGGGGACTCACTGTTAATTGACCTTAGGACTTTATTTCCCGTATCTTTTTCTTTTTTCTTTTTTTTTTTTACTTCATACTTTTCTTCTTGAAGCAAAATGCAAGAAAAAAAAATATTTTTGAAAACTACTCTGGAAACCAATCTGCATATTAACAGTCATGCTTTGGAAAATAATTTGTTTGGTTATTAAAATGAAAGAAGGAGAGAGAAGGAGAGCCAGCACTCAGTTTTAAGTCATGATATTTTGTATGGTGCTAGGATTTTATTGTTTGGGGAGCAGAATCCATATCAATCCACTTTTATTTAATTCCATAGTATTTTTTTGATAATCACTGTAAAATGATTATATAGACATTGTGGGTTTTGCGAGATGTTTCATGTAAAAGATGTGGTGGAAAGTATTTGAAGATAGTTTTAATCCAATTACTGTAAACTATTGTGAGAGGACTTGGACTTCAGAAAATTTATAAACTAGCACAAAAATAAATGAGGTTTTATTCTTTAACTTCACTGTCAATCTGCATTTAACAAGGACACCTATAAGTAGTATTAAATTCCTTTAATAAGTAAAAAAATCTTTGCTTTGCATAAAATAATTTAAATGGCATCTTTAATTTACCATTCATGTACTTACCCTTGGAGGATATAATTACAGTGTTTAAGGAAGATGGTTATAATGGTATTAGATTTACATGAGTGTTTTTTTTAATGTATATTGCAAAGGTTCAATGTGCCTCATTGAAAATTTCCTTCTTAACCTGCAGGTATACAAAACTTGAGTTATTTTGTACTTCTTACAAAGAAAGATTTGCTTTCTCACTAAATTTTGTCTTGTGTGGTTTCAAAATCAAGTTTCTTTCCAATATGTTATTGGTTTTACATCGAGAGTCTGTCCTCAGTCTCTGTATATATAGCTCCTACTGGCTTCAGTGAGAGTCCTGTTGCAGAGGAAGGCATTCTTTTGCCAGAGGTTTGCTGACAATAAATGTGAGGGACTGAAACATGTGCAGAGTGAATTCCTTCTTTTTTAAAAGGTATAAACACACTTGGATGCTTGGGGCTTGACCCAGAGCCCGTTGCAGTCAATGGAAAGATTTCCATCAATTTCAGAGGGCTTTGGATCAGAATGGCATCTCCTATTTATTCTGGGATGTGTAGCATGAATATTAATCACGGGGCCTCTGTATACCGATTATAAATCATGCTGCTCTCACAGAGACTGCCATTCACTAGCAGCTCACAGCTCTGAAGCTGGTTTTGAGAACCACGGTGTGTTTTGCTGATGGCTTCTTGCTGTCCGCAGAGTTATTAAAATGAGGGTATGTCAACACTGCCAGCAGCAGTGCGAGATAGTAAAATCTAAAGTTGTTATAAGCAAGCCAGGTTGGAGACTGGAAAGTGCCTATCTGTACCAGCAGAGCTTATTTGCCCCACTTCTTGGCTGAAGTAGACAGACTGTTCTTGGCAGGCAAGCTGGCTCATATTTACACTGGGCGGCAGGCTGAAGTGTAGACACGTGCTAAGGAACTGAATTTGTTATAATTAGCTTATATTTTAATACTAATTAAATAAATAATATAATTGCAATAGTATGTGCAGAAGTGAAATTCCATGCATTTGTCCTTTGAAATTAACAGTGACTGTAACTGATATAGTCTTGCTACCCAATACCTGCCTCTAAATATGTTAAAGAACTTGCTGTAACTTCTGGAAAGGAGTCTATTTTTTATTTGTAGAGTCTGGACTTAATATGTTTAATCTTTGTATCCGCTTGGGCAAGCAGTATTTCTTATTTTTCATTACCATTTTAACCTATAAAAATTTCAGCTGAAAAGCAGTTGCAATTAATTAATCTGGATATGAATCCAAATATATATGTGCACTTGAGTTCTTTTTCTGATTTTTGATTCAGACATTGGACCCTGGCAAAGCAATCTGCTTTAGGCACAGGCCTAAATTTAAATATGTGTTTCTGTTTAGGACTTGCTAAAGTACCTAAGTTTTAAAAATCATCTTGTAAGATGGTCAATCACTTCTGAAGTCGGGAGAACTGTCCCTTCTTTATAAACCCGTCATTGACTTCACATTGCTTGATTACATTCAATAAACTATGGAAGGTATTAAAGAGAAAAGATAAAAACAAAATCTCCTCACTGTGGTGCCTGTGTCTCCTCAAATACATATTCTCATTGCTACATCTTGATTTGTACTATTCCTCTTTTTTAGGTGCCAATATTTATAAAGAATGGGAATGAAACCTCCCTTTTTGTTCCTTCATCATGTTGCTTGCTGAACTCTCAGCTGCCTTTTCAGTCCCAGCATAAGCAGTGGCTCAAGGACCTGAGAAAGGAACAGCAGGATGGGAGGAAGCACTTTTTTTTTTTAAAGAAGGAAATATAGAAATTACTTGGGAATATTAGATTATGACATTTCACTAATTTGGGTGCAAGACTGCACTGGGGCAGGAAAAGTCCCCAATTGCCTTGGACGTTAGGTGCTTCCAGCTTTCCAGTCTGCAGTGGATACTTGTAAGCTCTGCCAAGGAATGCTGCTCGCTCCCAGGTTAAATGCTCTGTGTCCCAGAGTGGTGCAGTTTGCTTCTCTATTGAAACATTTCCACAATATGTGTATGCTAATCCTACTGGGGAAAAAAAAAAATCAGCAAAAAAGAGATTTAAAAAGTCATTGGAGAAGGTAGAATTTGAAGATCAATAATGCTGTGTTTGGAAATAATGCTCCTGCTTGTGTGGTGGAGCATTCTCCAGCCTTGTATTCAGTGTTCTCCAGCCTTGTATTCAGCGGGGCTTCTTTGTACCCAGTGTAACCTTGCCTTTTCTGCTGCTGAAAGAGCACTTTTCACAGCTATTTCTCCCCCCTGCCTTGGACCTCCATAGCAATTGGACCTGCAAGACACCCTTTTATTCTAATTTGTTCTCTAAAGTGGTTAAACTAATCCCACGTTAGCAGGTTTGCATTGTTGCAGCCATTTTGATGCAGGCGTGGCTTGTTTAATGCATTTAAGTGTCATGATAAATGATTCCTTTTGTTACAGATGGGGTACAGCATTGCTTTTCTTTCTACTTTTGGGACTGATGCTCTGAACTCTTGAAATTTTCCTGGTGTTTGCTTTTCTTACTTTCTTTAATATTCTTAGAAGCCATTTCTGTCTGTTTGAATCCAGTCCTGTAAGACATTTGTCTATTAACAAGAGGACGTTTAATGGACTGCTGAATGAAGATTTGGAAATGTTTACGGCAAGGATTTAATTTTTTTACATAACAGAGAAACATGCAGAGCAGGGTGATCAACATAAAAGAAGAGTGATGGAATGCAAAATCAGATTGTGAAGTAGGAAAGCCTTATACCTCTCAGGTATGTAAATCTTTAATACATTAACACTTATCATCCCAGCCCTGGTCCCATTAAGAAATTAAAAACCATAAAACTCTAGTATGAGTTCCAGTATCTCCAATGAGATCATGTTTCATGACCTGTATCAAAAATATGATCTTTGTGTAGGCGAAAGTACAAATGGTAAATTATTGAAAAATATTGCTCAGCTAGAAGAAATCTCTTATTTTACCCCTTCCAAGATAAATTCCTGCATCCAACCTTAAATAACTCCTACCCTTAAATGAACTCAGTGACTTGCTCAGCTCCTGTTCTGTCATTGGGACCCAGGTGTAAGCTTCCACAGCTGCTGCTCCAGCAGGTCTGGGAATGGCTCCTAAAGACAAAGTAGAGGTTTCCGAGCATGTTGTCGTACATCTCTGCATAAGAAATTGTATGATGTTAGGCTACATGGTGAGACTGTCATATTGTGCTTATGGCACTCAGAGGCAACCTAGATTCTATGAAATGTGAGTTGCTATTGAAACTCTGAGTAGCTTCTCCAAATTCATTAAATAACAAGAGTATTCAAAACATCTCCTAGCATCTGTGAGCCATTGTCTTAGGCACAGTACAAATACATGCAACTTGCCCTGTGTACGCCTAACTGCTGTTGTTGTTCTCAAATACATCACTGAGCTGCTTCTGGGCTTTTTTTTGCCAGGTGACGTTAACAAAACTCACAAAACACTTACATAATCCCCTTGTTACTGTGTTGGAATTAAGACTGAAGGCAAAACCTGCTCAAAATGAGTCTGTCTCCTTAGCTGGGCCTAGCCTTGTTGTGTGTATGGAGAGCACATCTAAGGTGGCTGCAGACTGTCAGTAGATACAGGCTTAGCACAGTACATCAGCTTATATATGTTTGTGCATGTTCTGATGAATCAAAAATTGAGATTCTGTTATTTCTAGAATGAAAGAGCTAGATTCAAAATCCTGCTTTGCTTAATTTATAGTTGAGACTTGAATTTGGTGGTTCAAGATCCCATCAGAAAGGCATAACCACTGTGGTAATAGATATGCTGGTGAAAAGGTTTTTACCTCTCCTGTTGGAGTTGTTCCAACTTTTTTTGGTAATTAAATATTGAAGTAGAGTCTTCTGCCTCAGTACCAACACCGCTGACCTAAGCCACTGTGCTGTAGAAACAATCTCTTTTGTTCACTCTCTGGTCCATGGAATATTTCTAAGGGGGACAGCTACTGTCAGAGAAGTGGAGAAACCACCTCCAAGTCACTTGGAGTGACTCAAGAGTAACTGGCAGGTTGGTTGGTAAAGTGCTCAGATGAGAAATGAGCAGTTTTCAAGTGCCTGCACTAACCCAGACATTTGAACCCAAGCCTGTTTTGGAATACATATGCTACCCATGGCCTTATTGTTCTTCTGTGGTAGAAAGTTGTGGATTTTTGTGTCTCCCAGATGGGGAACTCCCCACCTCCCTGAGCAAATTGTCTGTTTCAGGTGACTAATGGGAGAGTAGTCACAGTGGGTGGGCTTAAGCAGAAGGAAGTCTGATGCCTTGTTCATCTGCATTTCTCTCTTACCCAGCTCTTCTCCATCTGTTGGTTTCTGAGGGTCTTTCCTCAGATAAGGAAATTTTGCAGGCTGTGTGGCAGCACTCCTGAAAGCTAAGCAGGGCAAAACTGGGCAGATGCCCACATACACACCTTTGAGACTCTAGGCTGCAATCCCTCTGCCTCGGGAAGATTATAGCACGTACGGATGAGGTTGTGTATTACCTTTATTCTGGAGGAGAAAACCTGTGAAGGGAACTGCCTGCAGGAAGCTGGCTCACTTCAGCTCCATAACAACCTAGACCTAATGATTTGCCCAGATTACAAAGGCAAACTGGGATCTTGAAGTAGATCTTCCATTTCCTAACTTCTTATGTCTTCATGCTGAGAATACCCTTCTTTCGCAGGCTGGAAAATTAATGTGACAAGTAAGGTCCATTTTACTAATAGTGCTGAGAAATGTGATTAGGAGGAGTTATACCAGGCATTTTCTCTGATAATGCCTCTTTTTCTTTTTTTCCTTTTCTTCTTTCCAACCTTTCTTTTTCCCTGAAAAGCTCAGCCAAAGTCAATGTGAGCAGATGATATGAATCATTAAAACTTAACGGTATCCTACATGTACTTTCTCATGCTTCAGGAACTGTATCTTTTTAATACTGTTTTGTATTTGATGGAGTCATTTGACACCATGCTTAGCAGATGTCAAATTTTCAAAAGCTGGGTATGTTTTGCAGTGAATAAGAAACACTGAAAAAGACATGGACTGAGATGCTCCAGGACACCCAGGCATCTCTGCTATAGAAACACTGACTCATGTTGAGGGCTAAAGGTTCATCTAACAACTGGGAGGAGAGCTGTATTTAACCATGTACTGCATTTATCCCCTGAAATCCAGGCTACTTGCTTTCCCTGTGATACAATTTGGTAGGTTCAGTTTTTGGTTTTCAGGCATTAAAAGTTGGGACAAGATTCCCTGGCATTTTCAACATGTCCATGACAGCACTGAGAACTGGTGTCTCCTGCTGGTGACACATTCCCTATGTCATGTCACCCGGAGTGCCAGGATCCATATGCCTGGAGCTGTCCCAGCCTCTTTCAAAAAGGAGGTCGAAGATTTCTGTCCTTGTGCACTCTAGCTTTAGTTTTGCATCACAGCTTCTTACTACCAAAAAGTAGAAGACATTATCCTAACTAAAATGTTTGTGGGGTTTTTCTTCTAGTAGAAATCTGGCCTGTCAGAGTTACAGAACTCTCAGTTTAGAGTGTTTAATAACACTGCTTGTGGCAGCATTATTAATTAAGGTAGTAGATCAGTTATAGCTAAAGGGAAAGCTTTCATTTTGGTTCCTGGGTTTTTATTTTTTATCCTTTATTTTTGCATGATTACAAAGTTAATGTGTTTTGGTTTTTTTTCTGAAGCAAAATGCAAAAAACCCACAAGCACACATTCTTTTGTCTAGTTAGAGAAATTCCATCCTTGGCTTACATCAAGCGTCTTCATTTATATCCACAGTGAATTAAGGCCATTGTTCTTTGAGAAAGAAGCCAAAATACTCACATTAGAAACATGGTCATGACTAACTTGATCTTGAAGAGATTAGATTTGAATCTTTGAATGCTGGGATGGTAAGGTAAAGCGAGAACTATATTTTTTTAATAATTATAGCCTTACAACCTTAATCTTTTTAAAGAGATGGGAGATACATACAGTTCAACCATAGCTTATGATTGAATTTCATAACTGTCACAAGGGATTCCAGAATACATATAGTCTGGAATAAAATGATCTAATAGCAGCTGGATATGCATGTGATAATCCTTACTGAAGACAATACAACTATTTATGTGAAGAAATAGCTTTTAGCCTGTTAGCTATTATACCAGGGAACTAAATTCTTCCCTAAGATGTGCTTCCAATTTAATTTAATATATATATGTGTGCTAGAAGAAAAATCTATTTAGAGTTTTTAGTGTTGTACAGGGAACACAAAAGCTTAAGAAAGGTGGTGTCCCATCTATAACTGTAGCCAGCAGTTATAATTCACATTTTTTCTTCTGAATTCTTTCCTTCCTCTGTTTTGAAAAAAATTCTTCTGGCTGTTCTGTTCAGTCCTTTCAATGTCTTATTCCATTTACTAACTCTCCCCTGAGCAAAGGAAAATCCTCTTTTGTTTTTCTGATGATCAGTTCTTTTAAATTGAGCTTGTAAGTAAGTCTCATTCATTTTGTACAATCTGTCCACTGGAAAACTTGAAGGTGAACAGTCCTCCTCCCTATGGAAAGTATTTACAAATAAGGACGCTGCAGTCTTTCTTCCTCTAAGCTAGCAGAACTAAAAAGGAATCTCATCAATCTATATGAGAACTGTGGACAGAGTATCAGTACTACAGCGTGAATTTCTGACTTAAAGCTGGCTCACCTACATGCAAATCATGAGGCTCTGCCAACAGACAACAGCACTGTCCCCTTGCCAAAACACAGGAGGTTCCTACCTGAGATAATGCTGGCTCGGGTATCTTTATTTCATATGGTGGTTGTCTACTGATTCTCTATTTTAAACTATAAAGCACCCCTTTGCAGATTGTTAGATGTCCTCATGACCTCTGAGTAAACTATTTCTCATTCAGATCTTCATTTAACAGATATTAATCATGAGCTTAGATTAAGGTTTGTATGATTAAGCGGAGGGTTAACATTAGTTGTTGACCTCTCTATGATATAAGATATGCCTATGGATGGATGGCACTGTTTGAAGCTGCATCTGCAAGTTGAAAGGACAGGGATCTCTCATAGGCAATGCAGTACATCTGCATCCAGCCTCCTGGTAGTTGATGACAATTTGGTGACAAGTCTGTCAAATGGTGGAGCTAGGTTTGAGAGGTTTGCATAGCACTGCTTTTAAAAAGCTTTAAGGGGTAGCCAATCTCTTAAACTATTAATTCCTCCTTAAGACATCCTTCTTTCATATGGAGGAAGACTTGCCTTTGGCTTTTAACAATAGAAGAGGAAGAAAGGAGGTAGAAGAAAGGAAGAGAAGCTCAGATGTGGATTAGTTTGACTTCTATTTTTGGGGATAGAATTCTGTAATTGTAACTGTTTCTTAGCTTCCCAGGGTTAAAGCAGATCAGACACCAGATCCTCAACTCTAATATAGACCTCCACACTGCTGATGAGGATGGAGCCAGTGACTCTGGTAATGGAGCCCCAAAACCCCAGAGAGAATACTTGACTTTTTTTTCCCCCAAACATGCAGGCCTGTTTGAGTGGCAAGTCCATTCTGATAAACAGAGCATGGAGAGCATGCAGGTTAGCTTGCTTTTCCTGATGGCTCCACTTGGTGTTGAAATGGTTAACAATGTTAGCATTTACTCCAGCAGAGCCTGGTTTCAGATGAATAGGGGCAGTTTGTGCCTTCTCAGTGCCTGTTTCAGGCTGTCCTCATCCTGCACAAGGCAGCACTGTATGCGTTCAGATCCTGAAAGTTCCACTGCCTGCAGGGCTTGACTTTTTTTAACCTTTTTTTTTTTAGTAAATAAAAGGAAAGAAATAAAGTCATGATTAACTCTGTGGTCTGAAGACTTAGCTTTGGATACCTTCTTCCTCCTTGAGTACCACTGCAGCATAAATCAGAATTTGCAAATATGTCCACGCCTAGCAGCTACGCTCAGAAGCAACTATAGAGATTTGAACACTGCAAATCATATAAAGGAATGCAAAATTGTGGGTTTACATTGAATCTGCCAGAAGGTAGTCAGCCAAATGAAAACACACCCAAAATCTACCTCTTTCTGCTTTCAGTGCACCGCTCCCCAATTATAGAATATTTGGTTTGCTGTCAGTCACAATATTACTGCTTAAGAATTCTTAAAATTTCTTATTCTTTCTTTCTTTCTTTTTCTTTGTTCCTTTATTCTTTATTTTCCTTTGTCATCTTCTTTCATTCTATTCTCCATCTCTGTTTTTCTTGTCACCTGGAGAATTTTAATTGTTTGTGCTGTCCTCTGTACGCCTCACAATGACCCCTGTTTAATCAGAGCTTGAGTTCAGTGAGTAAAAGGTGAGTTAAAGAAGCCAATAAGTACTTCCAGCTCACTATATTACCATGTACATATAAAATAACTCAATATAAAAGCCAAAAAATAAAGCAGCCTGCCAGTAAACCCAAAGCTATCAGAACCTGGAGGCTGGTAAAATGAGCATTACTGTGGGCTTCTCAGCTCCCATTCAGCAGCCAGCTGCAAAAGTCTGCCTTGGGATGGACCTGTCAAAAACACGGATGGGAGTCCCTTGGAACTAGTCTTGAACACAGTGAAAATTAAAATGTAAGGTATTTTAAATGAAATATGCTCTTTTCAGCAGAGTAGCATTTGAAACACCAAGGTCTGTTTCATCAGACCATACCTGACCTGCTCTACCCCTGAGCCACTGGCAGGCTGTCAAGCTTTTGGCCCTGCTGGAGGAGAAAAACTACTCTGTTGATTCTGGCATCTAAACCAAATATTAGTGTCAACCTAAAAGTATTAAAAGATGAGACTCCTTATGGGCAAAACTAATTCCATCTTGACACGTTCCTAACAATCGCTAGCTCAGGAAGGACATTATGAGGGAAGATTTATAATTGCCTCTGGAGAAAGCTCCTTTATTCCAATTAAGACGAAAGATGAATTTGAGGCAAGGTTTGAACTTTTTTGTATATGCTTCAATATATATGCTAACTAATTTAATATATGTTATATAGGAAACAGGAATGTCTCTTGCTTTACATTAGAGCTAAATATTCAGTGACATAAAAATGTAAGGACAGATAGGCAATAAACTAGGTTAATCTTGCATAATGAGCCCCCACAATTTCATCCAGTTACTCCACTGCAGAAGTCCTGGATACCAGAAGCAGATCTAATTGTTCAGTCAGGATGGAGACTTCTGCACTTCCATTTGCTTCTAGTGCTAATTATGCTATTAAGAAAACAGCAACCCTATAACCTCAGCAAACCTTTCATAATTTTGTTAGTACATGTTCGAATAAATCTAGTTATTTAAATGGAGTTGGCTCAGGTTACACTGGGATAACCAAACACAAGGTTGCCTCTCTTTCACACTCAGTTTCTGAAGCTGAACAGTTTTCTAACCTGAGGATTCATAAGCTCATTACTGGATATTTACATATGGGGTTTGATGACAATGCAAGATAATTGCCAATAGTTCCTTCCTCAGCTGAAACTCTGTTAGCGTTTCCTCCTCCTCCCACATAGTCAATCCTCTTACAAATGCATTAAAAATGTCTTGTGTATGTTGCTCCATTTAGCATGTGCCTCTTACATGATCTCAGGACGGCACATCATTGTCATTTAGGCAAAGTATTCCTTCTGACGTTAAAGCTATCAACTAAAGACAGTCCTGATTTTTTTCTTCACCCATTTTCTGTGTATATTTTTTTCTACTTCCAATGTTTATTTTTAAGATGAAGTTCAACAGTAACTTTTCTTCAGTCTGCTATAGGAGATTGTTTGCTGAAAGGCAACATCTGGTAAGTAGCAAAAAAGCTCTAGCTGTCAATAAGCAAGTTAATATAAATTCATCAGGGGCATTTATTCTTTTTAGAACATTACATAATCTATAGTCTGCTCTCTTAAAGATAAAATTTACTACATTTCAGCTATCATTTATGCTAATAATGGATGTACGCTGCAGGGGTATTACTCCAAGATTGTGCTGATGTAAAAGAACCTTCATGTACTGAAGGGTCAGCACCAAAAGCCCTTTGCAGAGTGTCTAGGTGGCTGCAACCACATCTCTACATCGAGACCAGTTCTCCTTGTGGCATCTGACAAAGCCCCTGCTGCATCCCCTGGCAGTACTGGGTGTTGCACTGCACAGCCTCTCCAGGCACCACAGTCTTGCAGCTCCTGCCTGATGGCAATGCTGCATGCAGATACAGTAAAGCACTTCTGTCAAAAACAGAAATATTGTGTTTCTATGGTGTGAATATGCTAAACCACAGCAAGGGCAAAAAACTAGGTTGTGCCATTCAATCTGCATCACTGTTAGGGTTCTCTGCTTAGGAGCAAGTCCAGCCCCCCAACCCAGGGAGGTTTATTTCTGGGGAAAGAAAACATTTCTGACTGAACAAGCTGAGTAATTCTGCAGTTGATATACCTTAGATATGCTAGGGCCTTGGTGGAAATGGGCACTCAATCGTCTTTGTCTTTGACTCCTCTGATCTCCTTAGGCTATTCTGATTTATACAGGAGATCTCTGCAGAGAAGCAGGTGCCTTGTCATAGTCACCAAGAGCAGTCATAGTAAAAATGAACACATTTTTCCATCAAGGAGATCCCAGGTCTCAGAGGAGGAAAAAGTGGTGCAGGTGGTCAAGAGCAAGATCTGTGCAGTGGTTTTCAGTCGACCTTCATTTGCATCATAAAACCATCATCTTCCTGAGCACAAAGGAACAGCAGGGCTGGCAGCCTGCTCAGCTCCACAGCAATAGGCATAGTACAGGTTGGGAATCGGGAGCACTGGCTGAGCTGGTGAGGGATGTTTCACACATTGCCTCCATCTCTGAAACACTTGGCTCTAGACAACGCTGTTCGTCTCTCACTTTTAAGAGTGCTAAAAGCTTTTGTCTCTTCTCTTTGGGGGGTGACAAAATGCAATTTAAGTAAGTGTGTTTCTGCTGAAACACCAATATTTTTTGGTCTCATTGTTACAAAGAAGGATCTTTCTGTTAATCTAATCTAAATGATCACTCGGAGGTTGAAAAACTATATGTCATTTTTAAGCTACTGTATCATGATGGCCTTAGGGAAATTCTACAGATGTCTTGCCACAATCCATTTCTTCCCCATGATGTGCTACCAGGCTAGTTGCATGGATTCATTTGCCACAGCTGTTTACCTCTTTGACCTCAAAGCTAAAAAGGTATGGTGCCAATGAAATACAAAGGAGGCTGCCTTTTATATTACTGATTATAAGAATTATTTTCTAAAGTGAAAAGGGACAGGAGATGGTATTCTTCCAGATGAATGGAACTACTTGAGTGAGTATTTTGGCTTCACCTTCTAATAATTTTCTTCTTTCTTTCCTTTTTCTGTTAACCTGTAGACACAGATAAATGAGCAACACAATATTAATGTGCTTATTAGTCTGGAATAATTTAAGACAGACTAATATCTCCCTGACAGAAAATTGTCAGCTCAGGTCTATCATGGCATCAGTCATTGCAAGCTATTAAATTTCTGCAGCAGAGCTACTAGGTGGATACCTCATTTTATTTATTTCTGCAGTTCAAACATTCCCCGTTTCCATTTTGACCACAGTTGTTCCTATCTGGTTGTGCTTATTTATTTCAAGTTATTTATAGGTGGTACTGTCCCCAGCCAACAACTCAGCATGCAAGAGCTGATGAATATTAAACTATAATTTGTCTAAAAACCAAAGGCAACAAATCTAGGTCAAAGATATTGCCTTTGGCAAAGTCTGCACAGGTTCTTTTGCATCACTGAATATTACAGCTCCTGTCTTTCTGTTTAAAATTGCTCACACCTGATCAGGCAGGTGCCTTTTTATGCAAGGGGCATACCATTTAAAAGCATCTCAAGAGGTAAGTGTGCAAATCCTGGGCTATGCATTGGACAGAAAAACAAAATGTTACCCCACAATATCCATTAATCTAATGATTGATCTTTGCGATGTGGGTTTGTATTTGCTGCTTGTCCTGTTTTGAGGAAGAGGCTTGCCCCTAAACATTAGGTGACTGATCTAAACAACGAACTAAGGGAATTTGAGGAGCTCCTCAAATTCTCACTTGTTGAAGCTGTTACTTGGTATAAAAATCCACTAAATGCCTCTACTCTGTCATTTCACTTTTATATCTGTTTTGCTGCATAACTGCTAGTTTTCTGGTCATCCACGCTGCGCTTATACCACTCTATTCATGGTCTCTCCTCTGGAGTGAATTAGTTCCCTCCTAATACAGACTGGTTTTCTTCTGGGTCTACAGAGAGTATGGCTGAAGCCAGCCTTCTGCAGGAGCTGCTAGCTTTGAACAGTAAGAATGTGGGCACATCCACACCAGGTGGCTTAGGAACCAAGGTTCATTCCTTCACAGTCTACAAAGACCCTATAGGCACACCCAATGAACAGAAAGTGGATACTTTTGGAGCCTGATGGCAAGGATATTAATCTGAAAAATAAAAAACTGAGCTTCAGCTTTTTTATCAGAGGGCATTGATCGAGTAGGAGAGCTGCAGCAGGAGAGTCTGTCCACTGCCTGCCCTCCTCCCCCTTCCCTTACAAAAAGCACTCAGTAGATGTGGTTTTGGCATTCATTTAAATGGAGAAGAAACCTGCATCCATGCAATGGACTCCTCTGTTGCAAGAGATGATGTTTGCCACACATAGGTATGCTGAAAAATTAATGCCACAATGAGGAATTATTTCTGTTCCTTGGCATCCTCTGAAGGTGTAGGAATATGTCCATGCCCTTGTATCTTATTATGGATTTGAAACTTTTCTTGGTTGCCTACCTTCAGTGGTAATTCACAATACAATGAACTCTTTATTTTGGATTGATAGCATGACTAGAACAGGAAAAAGCAGACAAAAAAGATCATAAAAGCACAGTATAGTATTTTTTACTACTATAGTGATGGTTTTATGTTATGAAGCATTACCACAGCGTTGAATTGTTCCCTTTTTGCTGAAAGGTGGGGAGAGACTATAATTTTCTCATGCATGAGTTATGTGTTGCTGCCTAGTGAAATATGCGGTAGTAAGGTTCTGCAGGTCACTACTGTGACTTAGTCTTGACAATGAAAATAAAAGAACTGCAGCTTTTAAAAGTATCAATAAACATTTTTAAACATCAGTTTCAACAAGAATGACTGTCATACAAGGTGTCATATCACAGGATGGCACACATTCCCATGTGTTTCATTTTCATTCCTTGAAAAGTCTTTGATTGCCAGTGGCTGCAAAAACCTTCAAGTGTTTATAAAAGAAATGTTTAGATATACATTTATAATAAATTTATATAATAAAAAATATTTTTATATGCATTGGGTATTTATTATGCATGTACTGCAAAAGTGGCCCAAACAAATGCAACCTTCAATTCTGTGTTTAATTCCTTCTGCTTCAATTCCCATACAAGAGTTCTAGCTCTATGCTGTATCAGTGACCTGTATTTATCTTACCATTTCCCTCTATTGAATTGCAAGAGAGGAGGCTGCCACTTAAAACTATCAGGAAGATCTGAGTTGACTGACTCTAGAAAATAGCTCCATATTGATTAATGACCTTACAGATCACAACAGAATTGTAGATAGCAGTATGTAAGCAATGTTGCCAGGCTCCACAAATCTCTGTGATTTCATCTAATCAGTCTTCAGACATCTTCATGTTGATTTCATAAGAGTGAAAGAGAAATGGAAAGTCCGTGTTGATAATAATTCATAGTCGCTTGATGGATATCTCATGAAACACATCAGAAAATACTCTGAATCCTTTTGAAAGCCATACTAAAGGCATAGCAGGAGCTAAGAATTCATCCAGCTGTTTCACATAGCTTTCAACATAAACCTTCTAACTTTTTTTTCTTGATGGTACCTTTTAATGAAGTTTTCGTGCTTGGACACAACTTTAGTCATCATAAGTCTCTTTAAATTTAGCGAATGCTGTGTGGTGTTTAGCTGCCTGCCGGGTTAAATCACAACATATGGCTACTTAGGGAGTCAGGAATATTTTTAAATCATCTAGGCAAATTTAATAAATTCTATAGAAAATCTAAAGAGCCATATTCTAGAAAGAGTATAGTAAGTAAATGGTATATTTGGTTAAAGAAAACCAAAGCGTTCACAGTGTCTGCAGCTTGAAGAGACCTTTGGTGACCTCAGCAATTTCTATGGCAGACATTAGCTATGAAATGGTCAAAGGACTGGAACACCTCTCCTATGAGGAAAGGCTGAGAGAGTTGGGGTTGTTCAGCCTAGAGAAGAGAAGGCTTCGGGGAGACCTTATTGCAGCCTGTCAGTACTTAAAGGGGCCTTAAAAGAAAGATGGGGACAGACTTTTTAGCAGGGCCTGTTGTGACAGGACAAGGGGGAATGGTTTTAAACTAAAAGAGGGTAGATTCAGACTAGATATAAGGAAGAATTTTTTTACACTGAGGGTGGTGAAACACTGGCACAGGTTGCCCCGAGAGGTGGTGGATGCCCCATCCCTGGAAACTTTCGAGGTCAGGTTGGACGGGGCTCTGAGCAACCTGATGGAGTTGAATATGTCCCTGCTCATTGCAGGGAGGTTGGACTAGATGACCTTTAGAGGTCCCTTCCAAACCAAACCATCCTACAATTCTATGATTATCTTGACTAGCTATTTCTTAAGTTATTTTTGTTATTCTAACTCCTTACTGAAAATAAAACTACATCTGTTTCTTTATAAGCCCATTTGTTAGTACACCTGTCAGCCTTCTTTCTTCTAATGTATTATTATGTTTGTTTCCTCATTAAAACTGAAATAAACAGCAATAATTATGCTGATACACTTATTTTTAATACATTAAAAGCTGGTAGTTTGGATAGTAGATATGACTTTGTAGCACATGCACACTTTCAGAACTGTAACCACTCTACTTCCCCCATTCCCGTTATTTACTAAAGCATATATTGAATTCAACATCCTAAAGAACTCACATTTTAATAAATGGAAAGCTTCATCATGCAACAAAATAACAGGTTGTTTTCTTGTATTTTACCTTTTTTGCAGAGGAAAAACATGTAGTATCTAAATACATCAGATGCTGATCCAACCATGCAGAAGAGCTATACCTAATGAAAATCACTCTTCCTTAAATTTCTTGCCTCAGCAAAGTTAATTTTGATTTTTTTTTTATGAGGTAGAAAACAAACCATACTTAGATAAGCGATGTGTTGATAATGCTGGAAGAACATAAATGCAGGTTAGAGAACTATTTATTTTTACCTCATACAGGCATAGCTATTTATTAATTTTTTACTTGTTCAACTGATTTTTGCATTTATAATTCCTATTATAGACTATCATTCCCAACTTGTTCAAGCATATGATTGAATACCATTAAAAATCAATGGAACCCAAATACATAGTTAAAATTAAAATGTTTAAGTGTTTTTCTTAAGTAAAGCCAGCCAAAAAATATACCTTTGATAGAAAATCAAAACATTAACATCTCAGTGGTATGAATGTTTGTTTCTCTCCTGATTGTTGATTGCCTGAATCCGTTCCTCACAAAATCAGCTGCAGAACTGCCACTCACTTTAATGAGGCAAGATCAAGGCCGTAATTTTTACCGGGATGAACACATTCCTTATAAGTGTACCCACACTGCCCACCATACACAAAAGTGTAGCAGTTTAAATGATTAAACCCATTGATATTTAGCAGTTGTTATGTCAAGAATGCAAATGCTGATGGAAAAGTTCTTCCATCCCTGAGAGCTGCCAGAAATCCATGTGCTCTGCTGGACGCAGTTTTTAAAATGAAGCCGCAGAATTCCAGACCTGAGAGTAGCCCACCCAGGCCCGTAAGTCACAACTGATAGCAATCAGCTGCAGTACAAAGGGGTTGTGTGTGAACATATTTTTGCACATCAGAATTTTTTTGTACCTAGATTATCCTGTAGTCCCAAAATTCTGAATACTTAAGACTTTGCTAGTTTGATTCATTTAACTGAATTGCCTGTTACTTTCAAACAAAAGCTGCACTAGATGTATACACATTTGCAACCAAAAATTGTATCAGTACACATATTTTTGCATAATTAATTTTTTAAAAATGGTTCATGGACTACAAATCAATGTCATTTCCATGAGAAAACCATTGAATAGGGAAATAATTGAAAATATAACATTTCCTTGCATGGGTAATTTCATTATAAATGAAACAAAATTTTACACTTGAGCTCCAAGAGCAATCTTGAAGAACAGATATTTGTTTAAAAAATTCTGACTCTGAAAAGAGTTTTGAAGAAAAAAATGTCTTATCATTGATCACACAGACTCATTTCTTTCCTAACAGTAATTTGTAGGCTGACATCTGCATATATATGCCACATCAGATTATTTCAATTTGAGCTTTGTATGCTTAAAATTGTATTTCTCAAAATGTGGCTTGAAGTTTGTCAGCATTAGAAATCTTGTGACTCTGATTCACCACTCTGAGGATGAAATTCTGGTGCATAAACCATTTTCTTATTGATGATAATCTGGTTGTTATTTCACATTTGGAGCATATTATGATCAATATCATTATCAATGATATTAATATTTATATAAATGTAGTTCATATTATTACTGTTTATTATTGTTGATACTTATGCTATAATGATACATTATAACCATAATATACAATAATGTGTGGTAATATATGGTAATATAATAAATCAACAACGATAGTAATAATGATAACTGATACCTAGTTAATAGCCTCCAATCAG
This sequence comes from Aptenodytes forsteri, assembly GCF_000699145.1. NCBI lineage: Eukaryota > Metazoa > Chordata > Aves > Sphenisciformes > Spheniscidae > Aptenodytes > Aptenodytes forsteri. The sequence goes on from NW_008796110.1 coordinate 3,097,481, forward strand.
AAGTGAAGTCTCATCAGGTTCTAGAAGCACTTAGAAAGCCACAGTCTTCCTCCCACAAAACATATATGTAAATTCTTTTGAGACAGGGAAAAACATGCCATTCTATAGAATTCCTAATCAATGCAAACTGTAAATTTTTTTTAACCACAGGATTGTTAAGGAAAAAATATCTCTGACGTGACGCATGTTGTTGCTTATTCTCATCCTTATGTAGTCTGGTTTTCCTGAGAAATGGCATGAATCCTGCTCCGAGGATGAGGCAGCACACCACAGGGAATTTGTTCCTCACGGCCCTTCTGGAGCACTTGTTTCTCCTGTTCAGCCATTGCTGATGGTTTTATTCAGTCTCTCTCTACCAGGTAGCCTGTTGGACTTACTGAACAACTCCGATGGCTTTCTTACCATCCCTTGCTACCAATGATAACTGCAAACAATTATATTACGTAGGTGTTGCCTTAGGAGTAAATATAAAAGCCTTTAATCAGAATTATAGGGATTTTTAAAAAGTGTCCAAAACTCTGCCATGTCTTCAGGCAGCTAAGAAACAAAAGGCTCACAGCTTTCCTAATTGGAATACTAGAATTATTTAAAGTTAATACAGCTCCTGGGTTTCTCCTGCCTCAGAGTACATTCCTTTGAAAACCTCAGCCAAGAGCTTTAATAATTTAAAACCTATCTTCCCCCCCCTTTTTTTTTTTTATTGATGTAGAGTAGAAGATCTCAAATATCAAAATCAGTAATAAAGGGCTGATGGCATTGTGGATACATGGGCCTGCTTGACCTTAAACTTTGCTATTTAACATTTCTTATGTGCACAATATATGAGGAGGATTCCTTTTCCCTGGTGTAGCTGATTAAAACAGCTGAATGAGGAGAGGCAGGGGAAAGGGATGGTGTACCTGGCTCAGGTCATTAGCTGCTCTCTACTTCAGCTCAGTCAGAGCTCAACTTAAAAAGAATCGAAAAGTCAGCTCCCGTGGGACCACTGGGAATAAGCAATATGCATCGGTATCAGTAGGCGCTGGATGTCCTGTTGGAGAGCGCTGCACTTCAGAAAAGGGGGAAAAAGCTGAGATGTACACTTCATCACTGGGGCTGCGTGGTGTTCTAACAACCTACAGAGGACCCCCAAGAGAAGAATGTTAAAGCTGAATTATCTTACTTCCTTAATAAATCTGGTCAATAGAGAATCCCAAGTCACAACTCCAAATCTTAGCTGTAGAAAAACCTGGGGAAAGTTTATCCCTGGATTACAAGAGTTGGGGCTGCAGGCTTTCCCAGCCCACAGCACTGATGTGAATCAGAAATACTGCCTGCCATTTGTATGTCAGCCTGGAGAGTCAGCTCTAACTCAGACAAACCACAAGAATTTCTAAATTAGGTTTGTTACAACTCAGCTCCAGTTCTGGGAAAGAAAATATGCTCTTACAATCGATCGATCGATCTATCTATCTATATATCTAATTTTTTCTATGCCTATACCAGCTGATTAGGGCAGCCATAGGATACAGCTTAAAAATGTGGGTTCAGATGAAGCAAAGTAAACATTTTCATACCTATGGGAGTAATGTATGCCTTCTCCAGGAGCGCTCTAGGCATTAGTACCCATATGTCTATGCTGCTACATTTTCCGAACAGTCCTGGTCACAATTATCTTCCAAACTTCTCCCTGGGATGACTAGGGAATACCCTTCACTGATCATTCCCAGGTGCTAGTTGAGCTGTTCAGGAGGCAGCCATGTCAATAGAGGTTTGGAAGGAACTGTAGTTCTTAGTTGGTGATACACATGCAGTTTTGTGGTCACAGCTCATGACGTATGGAACTGTAGCTGAATAAGAAACATCTTTGTCTCCAACTTTCGAAGTTTTTACAAAAGTGCAGATGAAAATGAATAAATATCTCTTGGATCCTCTGTGGCTTTTCCTTTTCTTATGACTCATTCTGTTTTTCACATACAAAGCAATGCCTGGCAGCCTGACATGGGATTATGGGTTGTAATTGTATTTTCTCCCCCCAGCTATTTGTGATGGATCAAAAGGGAAGATCATTAGATAGAAGAGGAGAGGTGTTATGCTGGTTATGGTAGAAACATGAGAGGCTGTATTTGTAAAAGTGGGGGAGAATGAGAATGCTTTCACTGCTGGGAATGTGAATGTCTCTCAGCCTTGCACATACATAATCCAAGAGCAAAGGAGAGAAGGTTCCTCAGAGCCCTGATACAGCTGGTTGTTCTTCCACACTGAAACATTCTGGAGATTCCAGTCCAGAGCCAATTTCACAACATCTGGATCAGTTTGAAATTCATTTGGATTCATTCTAGCAGCCTTAACAGATAGCCTGGGGAGGCTTAGGTGACTTGTCATTGGAGGTCTTCACTGCAGCTTATACAAAACACCTGTTCAGGACTGACCTAGGTGTAACAGAATCCGCCTTGGGCCAAACGCTGGACAGCTGATCATCTGAGGTCTCTTTCAGCCTTGTTTTTCTAAGTTTCTATGAATATAACATAGTTGGATAAGAACATGAAAAGAATGAGGCCCTGACTAAAGTCTGAAGAAAAACTTTCTATGTTCATTCCAGAATCCAACCAATCTAATGAATTTATATATGTATCATACAGTATAGTAATAGCAGACCATTTTTAGAACATGTTGACATTTCATGGTATCAGCAAAGTCAGAAAGAGTTGAATTGCTGGAAGACACAGACTTCAGTATTTTTTTTTCTCTCCCCCCTCAGTTCTCTAATAAAGAGCTTACACGTGGAAAAGTAAGAAAACCGCATACATTTTAACAGCACAGTAAAAATAGCTATTCACAAAGGTTCAAAAGACTAGTAATTAATTTGCACACTCCCTTTTCTTGCTTGTTTTATAAATGGACATACCTTGCCTCTATTAGATTACCCTCTCCTAGCAAGTGACTTTAAACATTAATTACCTGAAAAATTCAGGTCCGGTGCCTAGCACCTGCCTTACAAGACACTTTGAATTGAAAACATCTTCATCCAGTGTTCTCAGCTAAAGGATGTGGGAGAGAGATTGCACTGAGGTTCACAGGAAGAGATTGTAATATTAAGGAGTTAGAAAAGTTTCTGAACACAATTGCAGATTCTCTGCGTTGTGAAAGTTACAATCACTTTTGGCAAAGCTCTGCACCTTGGAATAAACTTTAAATCTTTAAAAGCCAAGTAAACAGACAACAAAGTCAATAGTTACATTATGATTAAATAAATTGAAAGCATGCATATGTCTGTGTCTTCTTATCTGTCTGTGTGTGCAAATATTCTGTATTAAGAATTATCAGCATTAGAATTCAGGAAGGTGATTAAAAATGTTTGAGGATAAAGACAGTAAATAAAAAAATCTGTGCGTCTCATTCAGTGTGAAACAGTAGTATCAGTAACAAGTTTTGTCCTTGCAGGAAGAAAATTGCATTTTAGAGGAGATTAGGACTTTTAAAATAATGTTCACTCATTGTACTACAGTGATGGAAAAGAAAACAATGGAAACTTTGATTTGGTACAACTAGAAGGACAAAGCAATCGTACTGAGTTCAGTAATTCCAGTGTGCGTCCATGATAGTCTCTGGAAAGACACCTCGGGAGTCTGCCTCCTAGAAAGACATATATTAGTGACAGAATTAGGAAAATCAGTTATGGAAAACTTATAAAACTCTGACTTATTTCTGAACCGTATGCATATGGTCCTTGCTGCCCTTTATATCCACCATAATGACATACCTATCCTGCTGCGGAATCAAAAACATGGCAGGCATAGGATGAGAGGCACTGATGTGGTATATACTTACTTTGCTGACTCAAGTTTATTTTAAAATATTAATAAGTTAACTTCATATTGCCAGGCTGCCTGCCAGATCAAGTATTATCTGTCTGCATCTCTCTAACTTTATGCCAGATCAGGCTTTTTCTCTTCTTTTCTAACTGGCATAAACCCAGCGTAAAAGCGCATAGCCAGCACAAGTCCTACACTGAGAGGATGTTTGCCCATGCATGATCCAGAGCAAACATGCATTGCTGTGTGGGGTAGATCCAGTTCTAACACATGTAGGACCATGGCCTCACAAACACCACCTGGAAGTCTTCACAAGGTACAGCCATTAATGCTGAAGGACTCCAGTGGAGCCCAGGGAGCCAGGAAAGCCCCAAAGAGCCTGAGGAAAGAGACTTCCGCCCCCCAGGTCCAACCCCCATTTAGCATCCTTGTTACTCCAGTTTTGAGACCCTTTGTGTCATGACAAGCCAGGGACTTTTGCAATTCAAACTGTATATCTCGTGAGCACAAACCCAAGTTAGCTTCAAACCAGTCAGCCTGGATACCAACAGCAGATTAGCCAGATTTCTGTCCGCTTTGGTGTATGTCCCAGGCCTGTAATATATCTCCTTGTTGTCTCAAGCTGTATGATTATCTGTAACTGCATGAGCTGGTGTAAAGAGAGCTTGGTATGCCTACATGAGGTGCAAGTCATCCCCCTGGATTTCAGTGAAGCACTCAATCAAGCATAACAGAGTTGCATGACTCACTAAAGTAAGAGAAACAAGGTGAAAGCCCCAGACGGCCATGAGTCCTATTTTTATTATGTAGTTTGAAGCCCATTTTTCATGAAAGTAGAATCTATCAAAAGTAACGTGTTTGGGGGAAAATTGTAAATGCTGACCTCTTACAATGTGAGATGCTAGAAGTCATAAACCACAAAAATCATTTAAGTCACAGAAATGGTGCTTGTTAACAAATCAAACGTCATTATATATGAATGTAAATAAAGCTATACAAAGAAATTAGCTAATACTGCTATGATTTAATTCCAGCATACTGAATAGCTCCATATTTAGATTTGTTTTATAAGTTATATTGATTACCACACTGATGATGCAAAAATCTTATATAGCATTTGAATATTATAATAATTTTTATATAATTGTTCAACAGTAATAATAAAAGAAACCTGTTTCTGTTGTCTCCAGAAACAACTCAGACTTCTGGTTTGTTTCTCCTTTCCTTGCTTCATTACAGTGATGTTGCCAGTTAGATTTTGTGATAAACAGAGCTTATGCATTCCAGGCCAGAATTGTTTTAAATTATGACTACAAAGCTATCACTGGTTAATGTACTAGGAGATGGGTAACTTGAATTATAAGTAATAAAAAGCCTAAAAGAACCTTAGATTTTTATTAAATTTGATTCCCTATAAGGCAACAAGAGGCAAATTCCATGTTATCTGACTTATCTGTTAAAACAAAAGTGACTGTGTACCTTAATAGACAAAAATTCAGTTGGAGCTGAAAACTCAAAAATTTAGAAGAAAATTTAGCTAATGTGCATCTGCACTGGAAAAAAATGTTGCCCTCTGGGGCTATTACAGAAACACAGCATTCCAGGAGGGAGAATTAGACAACGGGACCCCTCATATTCAAGTTAAAATGTTCTCCTTTATTCACCAGTCCTATGAAAGAGAAGTGTGGAAATGGGATCCTTTTAAAATGAAAAGTCCCAACTAAATATTCAAGTCAATGGAAGGTGACATAGGAATAACTGTTTAGAAATAGACAAGGCAACTCCATTTTAACAAGGCATCAAATAACAAATTAGAACACCATAGCCCAAGGAATTCAAGTTCCTAATGCTGCTAACATTTTAATATATTCAGCACTGCGTGACTGGCTTTTCTTTGCTGTATGGTGTGGCTGAGAATACAACATCAGCATTAAGCAAATAATGGGAGTGTTGCTATGGGCTTCAGTGAGAGCAGGCCTTACTTTAATGCGTTAAGACATCATCCAAGTAATTTTCTTCTTGCCATCTTCAATTTGGTATAATGCATTATCATAATAAAGGGAGCTGGGAGCAGCAAGACTTGATTAAGTGTCAAAATGCTCTCAGAAGCTCAAAAAATGGAGAGTTTTAATCTCGGTTCTTTGGTTTCCAAAGCAGGCAATAGTCTTAAAGGACAAAAGAAAAATGGGCAAGGAGCAAGTTGGAACACATATTTAAAAATAAAAATACACGACGAGGTCCTTGAATTCCTGCTGTAAACAACACAGGACTGGGAGTGATTGATATACACCTCTTTGTACTGTTGAATCTTTGGCCAAAAGTCCCTCAAAAGTGACTAGGAGCTAGGTGTCCAGCTCCTGCTTATTTCAGTATGCGTTAGGCTCATAGCTGAATGCAAGAGTTGGGGCCTTCACAAGTTTATGCCTCTGCTTATCTACATTAAAAATAATATTTTGCACTGAAAGTGTTCAGACTTCTCCTGAAAACTAAAATAATGATTCTTAATAACATTCTTGTGAGTTACTTTATTATTTTATCTCCATTTTGCTTATGAAAAAATAGAGATATAAAGCAACAGTGACTTGCTTAAAGTTACATTCTTTTTTTTTTTTTCACCACTGCCTCTCCTGAGGAATGTTGATATCCCCTATCTGCAAGCAGCACTGGAAGGATAAATTAATTAATATTTGCAAAGAGCTTTGGAATTCTGAGCTGAAAGGTTCTAGATAAGTGTAAAGAATTATACTGTAAATTATGCATAAGTATTGTGAATGCTGCTTTTTCAGATGTGTCTGCTACAAAGATCACTCAGTAGTTCAGACATCTAAAACGTGGATGATGCAAGACTGTTTAAGAATTGATTAGTATACCTTTGGGGGTATAAGAATGGCAGTCTACAGCAATGCAGTAGACAACAGCTCCTATATCATGAGGAAAATGACATTTCGATATCATAAGAAATTCCTTACGCCTTTGAAGTTGCATCTTAGTTCAAAGTCAGTCAGTATTCTTTATTTTTCATATAATTATGAAAGTGGTTTCATGTCAATAAGTGCTTTTTTCAAAGCGAAAACAACCTAGATGGAGCAGTAATAAATCCAAGGAAAACTCTGTCTCTTCTCCATTGTTATTAGCCACAATTCAGGCTGATATTCCCAGCTCTCCTGAAAGCTGCTTAGGAAGCCTCCTAAGCAACTACTTACAGTAGTATTGCTTTAAAACCAGGGCTGAATGTGAACCATTAAGCATTCTGTTCAAAGGTCTGGAGAAACAAGACTGCTAATGAGATAGAAATGACAAAAGGAGCAAAATGTGTATCTGGGCAATTAATAATGAAGATTTGTACTACAGGAGCAGTCAAAGAGCCCTGGGTAAAAAGGACAGGTTTTGTCTGAGTCCAGGTCTATGCAACGGGCAAACTTTTTCCAGAGAACCACTGACTGCCAACTAGGTCAGACAGCCCAAACAAGCTGGATAGGGCCCTGACTTCAATGCCTCTGTTGGGATTGACTGATACTAAAATGGGATTGACTGGTCCTGACATGGGATCTTCATGCCACAGCAGGAAGGAAGGAACTGCAGGGCTACTGATTACACCATTATCAAAACGAATTTCAGTAAATAATCTTCAGAAACTGAAAATATGACATAAATTAAGGGCAAGGGAGATGAAGAGGTTTGCCAGCATTCTTTTTTCCAGGGTACTGGATGGATGAAAATGCCCAGCTGATCTTTGAAATACATCTTTCGCAATGAAATATCTGGATAATATCTCGTAAAATAAATCACAAAACATCTGCCACCAAAGCAAGCAAAATTTAATTTCCCCAATTTAAAAGAATCCACCAGCAAAGCCATCCTGTTCCCTTGACAACCTCAGTCTCTCTTCCACCATCCATGAACTTCCTTCATCTCCCCAATTAACACATTGGCTCCTGTGCCTACAGGGTTGTCATCTCCTGCCAGCAGAGTGGCACAAATTTGGTGTCTTTAGCACAGTCCTAATGGATGTATTCAAGCTAATAACAAAAGGTGATTTACGAGGCACGTAGCAGAATTTATACAGACTTGGAGGACTGTGATGGTCTGAGCTGCAGCTAAAGCCTAGGTTTGAGTGGGAAAATAATATTTGTGAAGCTGAACGTTAAATTGAGGAAGAAACATGAAAGATAGAAATTCAAAGCAAAACACAGACAGAACATTACAGCAAGAGTGTCTGGTTAAAACAAAATCCTTGCAGTAGGCTAATAGTTTGGTGCGAAAGGAGGAAACAACAGAAAATAAAACTACAGAAAATGTTGAAACAAAAAAGCCCGAAAAAGAATTGGGTGGAAGCTGGAAGGACTACAGGAATAAGAAGTCTTCTTATGCTTTCCTTTTTAAGTGCTATATTCTTCATGTAATGATGTGCCACTATGTCATTCAAAAAAGAGTGCGTGTCTTGTTGGCTTTTTTATTTCAAAACCAAAGAGAGAAAGTCTGAAAAATGTGACCCTGCCTGTGAGGATGCAGCAGCTCTGTGGCCTGCATGAAAAAGATCACCGAGCTGAGAGTGAGTTTCTAGTTATGCCCTGCTGTGCTCAATAGCTTTCCACCAGCCTTCCATCAATATTGACAGTGTGTAACAACCCTTCAAATTTCTCATCTCCTACCTGTGGTGAGGTAACTTCTTCAGAGTATTTGAAAGCCAACCCGGAAAATGAGAAGTGGCCTGAGTCCTGGGTCAGCCTTTCATCCAAACCTTGTGTGATCACCCTGGCAGAGGTGAGTACAGGTTATAAAATCCATCTCGTACGGGGAGTTTGAACACAGCAGCATTTCCAGCTCGGGAGACTCAAATTATTGTCTAAATAAGAAGTTAGGTTCTTCTTTTCAAAGGTGCCAAGCAAAAACAAGGTGGTGAAGCATTATATCTCTGACAATCAGGCCAGTGGTATTTAGCTTGTTAAAGGGATGATATCCTCTTGTTTGAGTCATATTCAAATTGTCTAACTTTAGCAAAGAATTAACTGTGTTTTCAATGTGAATATTTTAAAAGTAAAAAGAAAACAAAATGTGCAATATTGTTTTGCCATGGCCTTTTCAAAGCAGAAAAGAATTCATCCTGGGATCAAATGGGCACATAATGTTAATGATTTGCATAATAAAGGTGACCTGGAGGAATTTAGAAGGGAAACAATGACTACACATGAAGTTCTTTCAAATGTCTTAGGAAAGCAATCAGGACAGAAAGAATGCCTCCCTCTCATTTTCATTATTTCCCTTCAGTAACAGGAACTTTTGGATTAAATGTGACTCTGTTAGACTAGGTCACATACTAGCTAGACACTGCCATTTTACACAGCAAATGTATCATATATGGTGAAAAAATGAAAATTGGTTGAAAAATCGATGCTTATCACTAACATGCTTTAATATGTCAGCTTAATTTTTTTGTAAACTATACATAGAAAAAGTTACCTACATTAGTGAGCTTGCTGAGAAATTATCAGCAGATGCAGTGAGCAAGACAGTTTTCTGTTATAGCAGATACTTCATTGGCCTTAAACTGCAATTTGTTATTGGAGATGTGTATGTGAACTGGAAAATCAGATCCCCTTGCCACTAATTTACACAGCAATTTAAAATTAATTTTTCATGCAATACCAAATGCCTTTGTGTGTTCATAAGCTATTAGGCCATATGTCACACATTATTTTGCCAGGTGTTAACATGTAACAGACAAATTACATGCCCCCTAAGATATCTGAGAGATTTTGAGGGACAAAAGTGAAGGAAGAATATAGGATGAAAATAACGAACTTTGGAAAGAATTTTAAAAAGACTTGGAAGGACTTAAAAACAATGTTCTTACAACTTCTCAGTAAGAACCACCATATACATCTTAATCCACAGACTTTAAAAGATACAGCAAATGTATGTTGTTGATGAAAGATCTAATTTCACCTACCTTGTCCAACAAAGTTCTCACTGACTTACCAGCTTTGTTTAAAAACGTCCATCTTTAAATGCTTAAAGTGGAGAGTGTAGCAGAAAAGATGGTCCGAATAGATTGTACAAGCACAGTAAATTGGGATAGTCTCTTCTCCTATCTTATGGTTTTACCTATGAAGTATTACTGATGATTCATTCAGGAGAGGGAGGGACATGAATTACTTAGGTCTGTTATGTGTTAGAAATGAAGTGCAGTTCAGTAGGCTATGTCCAGTCCTAGAGAGTGACTATCAGATCCCCAGTTCTCATATCATTTCTAAATACCAAAGTCAAACAAAATATTGTTTTAATTCCTCTCTTCCTGTAGGTCAAATAAAACTATGCACATAAATCCACAGGCAGTAATATAAAACTGCTATATTTTTGTTATTTTCTTGTAACAACTTGATCATCTGAAACTCACGTATATTTGCATGAGACCATTTAAAGATACTAAGACGAGCACTATAGCATATCCTTAAAATAGGAAAACAGATAAATATATCCTTCAGGCATACAACTGGTAACAGAAACAAAACCCATCAGCAGAGGTGTTAAATAGCTCCCTCAACTGAACAGATTTTCAGCCCGCTTGAATACTGTTCTCCAGCTCTTGCCTAATCTTAAATTACTGTAGTCGTTAACATATAATCATTTAGTTGTACCACGCTGTGTTTGTCTGCTACTGAAAAGCCAGAGAACTACTCCATGAGCAAGTAATTATTAGGACAGTGGTTCACTGTTGACTTAGTAACGTCTGCTGTCAGGTTTGAATCACTTTGTCTCCAGGCAAATATCAGTGGTTAAAGGTAAGATTCACAGCACTGTCTGAGATGCAAGTAATAAATACTTAACAGTGGGGACTCTCTTCAGCTCAGACCTCTGCTAATTATTCTGTGCATGTGCCTGCCAAATCTCACTAGGTTCCCCCTTCTTTCCGCACTATTGGTTCAGTAGGGTTACCTTCAGTGCCATTATGAAGGCTAAAGGACACTAAACATCTCTTTTATGGCATTGGCCATACTGATGTATTATCAGCTGCTTCAACACGCTTTAGGCTGTGATGCTGAGCAAATAGCTTCAGCTCAAGCAGAGGTTATGGGTATGATGTCATTTTTCCGTGTGAAATTCTGTACTCCATGTGGTTTGAGAGCCTTCTGGGTTTGCTTCTGGGAATGTCCATACAAAAGGAGTTTCACAGTCTGTGAATCTGATTGTTAGTCATCCTTGTGAACACTACTTCACACAAGTTCCTCTGCTGGGTCCAAATGAGTACTGCTATAAATGAGTATCAGGTTGCACAGTCAGACCCTATAAATTAGAACAGTAGCACAGAAAAGTGCTTTACAAAAATACTTATTACATGATGCTTTCCTTTTGCTCTTGCACAGAAATTGCAGATAAAGTTTGATGCAGCAGATGGTATTAAACAATAGTTACCAGATAATAGAGAAACCAGCAATGGCATTTTTTTTCTAGGAGTCACTGAGGAGAGAACGTGTTAAAATCTGGGGGTGGCCTCAAGCCAATTTTTACATGGAATTTGGGAGTGGTTTACATGGTAAGAAGCTGATATTACCAGTGCGGCCAAGAAGTCAGTTACTTTCCACAGGCACAGCTTGGGCAGTGGCATGGCTCAGCTCCTTTACCAAGCCTTGTGTCCTGCTCTGCCTTCACACGTGGACTAAAAAGTCCCGTTTGGACCTGGGAGGAGATGGTATCTCAGGCTTGAGACACATTCACTATATCTCCAAGGAGAACAAGCACCACAGAAACTTTGTGAAATTTTATAAGGGCACCACAAGGTAGGCAGGGACAGAATGGATATACAACCCTTCCAAGCTTAGATCTATCTGTCAAGTAACTTGAGTTTTATCAATCAGTGACAGTGATTTTGCTGAGAATTCAAGAAAGCATGAAGGGATAGCTGACTTCAAAATATCTTTTCTTTTTCTAGCACTGAGAATAGCAGCAGAAGTGCTGTTTTTGTAGTGTGAGGTTCAAATATTTCTACAGCTGGCAAGAACTTGGAGAAGAAGAAAAATATGTCAATATTCTCAATCACTTCTTACTCAGACCTGAATAGCTATTGACTATCATACTTTTTACCTTTAATCTCTCAATCCAATTAAAAATTCTATAAAATGATAGAATGTATTAGGCGAAGAATAATTTACCAGGGACAGTCCCATTGATTTCAAAGAAGACTTGGTACCCTCCTTTACAGTGCAATTTTTATCTAAAATATGCACTTCATGAATCATGAGTATATTATTTATTGGGCAAAAGCCCAGAATTTCACACGGAAATTCTAGTTCAGTAGGCTATGTCCAGTCCTAGAGAGTGACTATCAGATCCCCAGTTCTCATATCATTTCTAAATACCAAAGTCAAACAAAATATTGTTTTAATTCCTCTCTTCCTGTAGGTCAAATAAAACTATGCACATAAATCCACAGGCAGTAATATAAAACTGCTATATTTTTGTTATTTTCTTGTAACAACTTGATCATCTGAAACTCACGTATATTTGCATGAGACCATTTAAAGATACTAAGACGAGCACTATAGCATATCCTTAAAATAGGAAAACAGATAAATATATCCTTCAGGCATACAACTGGTAACAGAAACAAAACCCATCAGCAGAGGTGTTAAATAGCTCCCTCAACTGAACAGATTTTCAGCCCGCTTGAATACTGTTCTCCAGCTCTTGCCTAATCTTAAATTACTGTAGTCATTAACATATAATCATTTAGTTGTACCACGCTGTGTTTGTCTGCTACTGAAAAGCCAGAGAACTACTCCATGAGCAAGTAATTATTAGGACAGTGGTTCACTGTTGACTTAGTAACGTCTGCTGTCAGGTTTGAATCACTTTGTCTCCAGGCAAATATCAGTGGTTAAAGGTAAGATTCACAGCACTGTCTGAGATGCAAGTAATAAATACTTAACAGTGGGGACTCTCTTCAGCTCAGACCTCTGCTAATTATTCTGTGCATGTGCCTGCCAAATCTCACTAGGTTCCCCCTTCTTTCCGCACTATTGGTTCAGTAGGGTTACCTTCAGTGCCATTATGAAGGCTAAAGGACACTAAACATCTCTTTTATGGCATTGGCCATACTGATGTATTATCAGCTGCTTCAACACGCTTTAGGCTGTGATGCTGAGCAAATAGCTTCAGCTCAAGCAGAGGTTATGGGTATGATGTCATTTTTCTGTGTGAAATTCTGTACTCCATGTGGTTTGAGAGCCTTCTGGGTTTGCTTCTGGGAATGTCCATACAAAAGGAGTTTCACAGTCTGTGAATCTGATTGTTAGTCATCCTTGTGAACACTACTTCACACAAGTTCCTCTGCTGGGTCCAAATGAGTACTGCTATAAATGAGTATCAGGTTGCACAGTCAGACCCTATAAATTAGAACAGTAGCACAGAAAAGTGCTTTACAAAAATACTTATTACATGATGCTTTCCTTTTGCTCTTGCACAGAAATTGCAGATAAAGTTTGATGCAGCAGATGGTATTAAACAATAGTTACCAGATAATAGAGAAACCAGCAATGGCATTTTTTTTCTAGGAGTCACTGAGGAGAGAACGTGTTAAAATCTGGGGGTGGCCTCAAGCCAATTTTTACATGGAATTTGGGAGTGGTTTACATGGTAAGAAGCTGATATTACCAGTGCGGCCAAGAAGTCAGTTACTTTCCACAGGCACAGCTTGGGCAGTGGCATGGCTCAGCTCCTTTACCAAGCCTTGTGTCCTGCTCTGCCTTCACACGTGGACTAAAAAGTCCCGTTTGGACCTGGGAGGAGATGGTATCTCAGGCTTGAGACACATTCACTATATCTCCAAGGAGAACAAGCACCACAGAAACTTTGTGAAATTTTATAAGGGCACCACAAGGTAGGCAGGGACAGAATGGATATACAACCCTTCCAAGCTTAGATCTATCTGTCAAGTAACTTGAGTTTTATCAATCAGTGACAGTGATTTTGCTGAGAATTCAAGAAAGCATGAAGGGATAGCTGACTTCAAAATATCTTTTCTTTTTCTAGCACTGAGAATAGCAGCAGAAGTGCTGTTTTTGTAGTGTGAGGTTCAAATATTTCTACAGCTGGCAAGAACTTGGAGAAGAAGAAAAATATGTCAATATTCTCAATCACTTCTTACTCAGACCTGAATAGCTATTGACTATCATACTTTTTACCTTTAATCTCTCAATCCAATTAAAAATTCTATAAAATGATAGAATGTATTAGGCGAAGAATAATTTACCAGGGACAGTCCCATTGATTTCAAAGAAGACTTGGTACCCTCCTTTACAGTGCAATTTTTATCTAAAATATGCACTTCATGAATCATGAGTATATTATTTATTGGGCAAAAGCCCAGCTGATTTTGAATAGGATTTCAAGAGAATCACTGGAAACAAAGAGGACTAGATCATGTCACAGTTCTCTGCAAAGAATGAAAAGTGCTTTTCCCATATTTTATGTTCCCAATTATGATAAAAATAGCTGTATGTCACATCATATAACATTTTATTCATAAGGCCAAACTTTGCTGGGAAATTTCTGTGCTTTGACTTTGGTAGGGTCACCATAGGTATATGTCAAGGTATAATTTGTTCTATAATATTTACAGCTGAATTTTCTCCTGCGTTTAATATAATTAGGTTTAGTATTGCAATATCTTTATATCAGCAAAATGTCACTGGGAGCTAGATCCTCATGCCCTTATATACAGTGAACAGAATAGATGCATTGGCACTTGTTTTAAAAGTAAGGTACAATTAACTGTGACTGCAAACATGAAAGTTTGAGTTCAGCCTTGGAACCATGCATCAGTGGTTCTTTTTAAACTGAACATGAAATTCATGAATTTCAATAAATTTTTTTTGTAAAAGACCTTGTGGTATGTCATTATTTTCAGGCATTATTATTGAGGAAAAAGGAGTCCATTATTTAATATATAGCGCTATTCTAGCATTGGTATCTGAAATTCAACTGCACAAACTTAGTGGTAAATCGACAATGCCTGAATTAAATTTAATGTTGCCTTTTTTACTTTTCAACATCTTCTTCAGAGAACATTCAATAAATAGAGTACTCGTTGATGTTTTCCTGTTCCTGTCACTGTTTAATAACAATTTTAAAGCACTGCTCAATATTAAAGATAATTCAAAAACAAAAATCCATCTTCAGAGGTGCATCTGAATAAATATAAAATATAATCATTACAATCTTATGCATTCTTATAATCTTATAAAATTATGCATATCCCATGTACCATATTGTCTAAGCAACAGCTGGTTTCACAACTAAGGGAACATATTTCCTGAAATTCATGGGGCAGAAATTCTGAAATATAAAATTTTGTGCTTCAGGAGATAAGACAGCCATCAGCTGGCATACTGTTAGGTGTTTTTTCTGTGTGTGGTTTCTTCTGTTATTCTCTGGTATTGCTTGTTCTGCTGACAGCCAGATTGACGATATGGACTAAACCAGACCATTCGTCTGTTCTGCTTTGGCAATTCCTTTGTTCTTCAGAGAATCTTAGGCTTCTCTTAGATGTCCCATATCTGCCATTGTACCCATCACTAAACTTCCTTGTTACCTCTGGGAGATCCCTGTGGACTTTACTTGTGATGGTCATGTTAGGAATCTTTCTGAAGGGGTATGCTATAATAGTACAATTCATTTTGTGTAAAGCATTACTGCAGGGGCTTGTCAATGAACAAACTGTGATTCAGTTTTCACCTTGCTTTTTGAGAGCAGTAATGTACTTCAGTCCTTCATTGAGCAAATTACTCAGCCATGTGTGCCTACCCACGGTGTCTTATTCCTCAGGGAGGAGAGCCTCTGCTTTTACCACTTTCTACATAAACCAGACAGATCATGTTCTTTATCGTCCTTTCTTTCTTCCTTTTTTGGGGTTGTGTTTTTGGTTGGTTTGGTTTTGGTTTTTTTTTTTGTTACTGGTAGCTGGAGTAAGGAAGTGCTTTACTTCTCTGTGCCTTAATAGATTCAGTAACACTCTACAAGAGCTTTGGTCAGGTGGCCTGCAGAGGCCAAAAGCAAATCAAAGTTCATTGTCAATAGAGGCTGCCCCTGCAACCCTGAACATTTCTGACTTCAGAAATACTTAATATTTAAGCAACACTCCCTGAGAAGACATACTGAAACTAGAGTTGGAAAGATGATTATGACACGAGTTTTGGAAGGTTGGTACTGGATCTCAGTCTATATGTTAGTATAGGTAAGAGGAAAGAAATACTCATTAAATGAACATGCAGCTAAGAAATTCTTTGTGTGAACCCAGTTGCTGTCTAAGTGGGTTTCAGAACTAATTTTTTGGGAAGCTGAAAAAGAAGAATCTAGCATAGGGCCCTTTTCTTTTTTTGATTTGAATCAGTTGACTATTCGATAAGGTAGAAGCAATGAGAGGAATAAGAACTTTTTTTAGGCAGAGAAAATTTTCATTACATAATTTTGTCTTTGAGTGGGGAGAAAAGAGAGTACTGCGGGGAACAAGAAACTGGATGTGATCCTTAGTGCACTATGAGGAAAGGAGAAGTAATAATGCAGAAGATGTTATTACAGCAGGGGCATTTTGATAAGTTAATTCGAGATCTTGGGAGGGATAAATGTCTGTCAGTTTCACACTGTGTGGTGGGTTGACCCTGGCTGGACACCAGGTGCCCACCAAAGCTGCTCTATCTCTCCCCTCCGCTGGACAGGGGAGAGAAAATATAATGAAAGGCTTGTGGGTCGAGATAAGGACAGGGAGGAGG
>NW_008796110.1:3114409-3138919 GCF_000699145.1 Aptenodytes forsteri
CTCCCCCCCCCCCCCCCTTCTTAAATACGTTATCACAGAGGCACTACCACTGTAGCTGACGGGCTCAGCCTTGGCCAGCGGCAGGTCTGTCTTGGAGCTGGTGTGCATTGGCTCTATTGGACAGGGGGAAAGCTTCTAGCAGCTTCTCACAGAAGCCACCCCTGTAGCCCCCCCACTACCAAAACCTTGACACGCAAACCCAATACACACTGACATTTGAAAAAGACTGGAAGAGTATTTGCCTGAATAGGAGAGTGGTACTGGTTGCTCCTTGTATGTTATGCAGCTAGCAGAACGTCTCTTTCTTCCTTAAATATTTGACTGTGGAATTTTGAGGGGGAGGAAATATCACCATTGGACTTCAGTCTAACTGACTCCTTTGATCCTGAAGACACTTGCTGGGGAAAATCTGAAAATTTTATATGGTTATGGGGCATGCAGGAATTAGATGGAAATCTTGTAATGTAGGCATGGAATTTTCTAAGAAATCAAGTAAAATAATTCTGATGTTCCAATGGCAAATTAAATGTAGGGTCCTGTAAAATAGTTCTGACTCTAACGCGTAGCAAAATTTCACTGAAGACTTGGAGGGTGCTGTAAAGCATATATAACTTTTAAGTGTGAAAGTCAACATTGAAAAGGATCTAAATTGTTTTGGAGGTTAGGATTAGAACATGGAATACTCTTCTTAAACTGGAGCAAGTGTCTAAAATCGAGGAGATTCAGTAAAGACAAATGGAAATAAGTTCACACATGGGAGAGTAATCAAATTCAAGAACACAGTTAAATTGGGTTCATCAAGGAGTGTGTAAAGATTAAAGTAAACATAAATTGGGGATAAGTTAGCAATCATAAAAAAGGCAGTTCCTGTATAGGGTTGTATCAATAGGATTATTGCAGTAAATCAAGCTTGATGGTAACACTTGTATAATAGTGTTGCTTTGGCTTTACTTGAAATAACACCCACATTTTTGGATGCTGCATTTCAAAGAGAATAGAAATCTGCAGAGAATCAAAAGAAAAGCAGCAAGCTTCCTAAGATATTTAAAAACTTGATCTATGAGGGTGGGATAAGAGAACAAAGCAATGAGAGAGTGTGAATACCCTATAAAATAAAATGTAAAAAAAACCACAATACAAACAATACAATTTTAGAAGAAGGAAATCTTATGTCACAAGCTATTATCATTTGTTAGAAGAGGAGAAGAAAGGGAGTTGTGCCTTGGCATGGGAGAACGTGACTAAGTGTTAGAGGATGCTTAATAATTATTTTTGGCAGAAGAATCAATTGCAAGGAAGCTGACTGAAGTAAACTCATTTGAAACATTCACAGCTAGTCCTGGGACCACGAAGGAATATTTGCATCAGTTCTACCATGACTCAGGAGGATGAGCTACTACAGATGACTCATTTGAAGTCGCTTCCCACTCTCATAATTCATAGAAACTCATTCCAGAGTGTTTACTTATTTAAACTAAAATACTAGACTGAAAGTACCAACCTATGCCTCAAGTTGTTCAGAGTTTTGGAAGTGTAAACTCTATCAATTTAAAGTATTTCAAATGGAGATATCTTTAAGGACCAAACCGATATACATCAAGGTTTTGAAAAGCAGATGGTAATGGTAAAGAATCCTGTTTTTTTCTACCCCACTCCCTACTAGCCAGATTTTCCTTTCTAATGTAACGCAACATCTGTTTCTAATTCCAAAGCAGACCAGACTATTGTGGAATCATAGTAGATGTACTATTTTGGTACAGATTACATCTTACATGATTTATTAAATTTGTAGCGTGGCATCTGTGACACTTTATTATCTGTGACACTTTATTTATTAAATAGTAGTAATTAGAAACAACAGAGTTGCACCAAAATGCGTTGGGGCTTAATGTGAATAGAAAAACCAAATAAAGGGGTGATAGTCCAAAGTCATTCAGGAAGTTAATAGCAAATCAAGAAGTAGGGCAAATCTCTTAAATATCAATCCATTATTTTATTCATTCATGGTACAGCATACCAAATTTGTTCAGTTCTTTCCCACCAAGAGAGGAATCATGGAGAAATGACAGGGTCCCATGTATCAGAGACTACTTATAGATGGTTGGTCTCTCTTACTATTCATTAGGCAATAATTTTGAAAGGTGTAACAATAAAATTGTATGAATAGGGTTAGAACCTATCTTAAGCACCAAACGTAGGAATGAGGCATAATTTAGTTATCTTTATCCAGGATATAGGTATTCCAACTCCTTTTTGTCTGCCTTGCAGGTACCAGAAGTCTCCAGGTGCTACAAGTTTTGAGTTTGAATTTTCATAGAAATTGTACTTCTGTACTTCTGGAATCTTAACTTTTACAGAGCTGAATAGCTCTGCAACTGTCTTGTGATTATACACAGCTAAGAGCTACGTAACACTCATTTTGGACACTAGCTAAGCACACCCCCAGGACCATACTCTTTTCAAAATACACAGGCTGTTTCTGTTTTCTTTCAAAACGTTCTTGGAAGAGTATGCACCTTCTCCATTGCATTATAAAATTCAGCATTATTAAAAACATGGAGAATTATTCCTCTGAGAATTCATTCATGTTCCTCCCAGAAGAGTTCTCTAGACATCAGGCTACATTAGAGAGCGTTTTTCTACATATCCTCTTCAGGCTGAAAAAGAAATTAAAATGGAAGGCAACTGTCATGAAGATGGACAGAGAGAACTAGTGTTAAGGAGCATGATTTAGTATACAAACAGGTAAAGCATTCAGCTAGGAGAGAGGAAATGTGTTTCTGTTGCTCTGCAAAGTCTGTTCATATTATTGGAGTGAAACAATTTTTGGAAAGAATATAAATCACCATTAGAAGAATGGTAAGAGCTTTTCTCCATCACCTTAGTGCTTTATCAGGCTATAGAGTTTTATCTGCTCTGGGCTCTTTTTCTAGGATATAATGAAACCTTTCCAGGCATTCCACAGCTTAAAGAATCACTTGTTAGGACAGTCTTATAAAGCTGCAGATATGGTTTTGAATCCTTTCAGATGTAAGCAATATTGGGTGTCTAGTGTCTTGGACAGGAAATGCATTGCTAGCAAAAATACAAACAAACAAAGAAAAATGAACCCTCTTCAGTGAAGGAAGTTGGTACCCACATGGAGAACGTCAGTTATGTGTTCCAAATATACAGAGGTATCTTTCTGTATGTCTTTGGACTCACCTTTGAGTTTTCCTTTTCATTAACTGAAGGTGACAGTACACCTACGCTGTCAGGCAGGTATACATCAGGCAGGTCCTTGTTCAGTGTTTCTTGTTTTGACTTCCCTTTGGAGATGCAGCTGGCCAAGCCTACATGCGGGAGAAGAAGTGTTCAGTAGTGCTTGCCATCGTTCTGGTCGTCAACAAACTCTTCCTGCATTTTGACCCTACCTCAGGAGGAGACTGGGCTGTGCCTGCACATCGGACTGTCTCTGCTGTCCTTACAAAAAGATCATTGATGGATGAAAAGCATCTACCCAAAAGCAAGTTTACCACAAATGTCCTGAATCCAGACCATGCTGTGATCTGCCCTTCTCCTGGACTACTGACCAGTTCCAGCTCCTTCTCTGCTCCATGCAGAAAGGCTCAGCTGAAAGGTCCAGCTCCAAAAAAACTTTAGATTTTTATTTCATAAGTCCTCTTTATTTTCCTATTCAACAGAATGTGAAGTTAGGAACTTAAATGTGAGTTGGGGGACTGTATATTTTCAATTTGTACCTAAAGGACAATTTTGCAGTCCTTAACTTTCAGGTGCACAAGGCTTTTATTGCACAGATTCTTTAGAGGTTTTTTTATAACTATCAGACATCTGCTCTGAACTAATTCTGAAATACTCTGAAAAATGAGATTATTTTTCCAAAGACTCTGCAAGAAGCAATCTTTTCATTCTACATATTGTTAGACTACAATTAATTTTCTATTTGGATTTTCAAAAATATTTGAATATGGCTGAGTAGGAGTCCTGGTAAATACTGGTCAAAATTAACAATTTTGATGAAAAAGATCAGATTTTTCAGCTTTTTCTACTTTTAAGGATTCTAGAAGAGATCAGGTTTCTTTTTTCAAAAAATATTTATGTCATTTGCAATATGTGTGGGAAAATTAGTGAAATATTTGCCTATTAAAAAGATTGCCAAATGAATAAAATTTGTGGATTTGAATTTCATCCTAATTAAAAAAAAAGATGGCATTTAAGAATCCATAAAAATTGGTGTTAATATTTATTAAAAAAAAACCCCTTCCAATACAGTATGCCAATGAGTTATTTAAGAGTAACACAGTAAAATATTTCAAGCAAAAAGTATTCATTAACTTTAGTGTCAAACTGACATATGGGAAGGGTGGTGTGTATTTGGGTGTAAGAGTCAAGATGCAGGAAGAAGGGAATTTGAATATCAAAACTATTCCATAGACAAAAAGGTAAATTTATTGTTTTTCTCAAAATATTTGTTTCATTAAGATAGCACAAAAGCAGTCTCTTCTTTTCACTCTGTGAGTGTTTTTACAGTCTTCAAAAGTTTTTTAGTAGTCAGACTTGTGAGCATCAACTCTGTCACTGAAACTGAATTGATAATAATGTAATTCTCCAATTTAGGCAGCCACCCAAGTCCTAGTGTTCCATTATTTTTAATAAATTATAGGTTTGAGATAGAGACAAAGCCATCTCCCAAATCTAATTTCCTTGTGAACTAATAGATAACTAAGGATTTAGATACGCATATGACTACATCCAAATTTTCAAATGCCTAATCATTATTAATGGAATTTATCCTCAAAACTGCCCTGTGGATAGGAAAATAATATCCTGAGCAAGTAGGTCATCAGGCAAAATAAATGACTTACCCAATGTTACACGGTAAACCAAAAAGGCCCGGGAATAAAAAAACCCCTCCATTTAATCCAACACCCTTTCTACAGGTTGCTCTTTCTTCCTTGGAAAATTCTGTGGTGTTCCTATCAACACACAATACAAAAGGGAATTTAAATTCTTGATCTGTTAATTGCACACTAGCAATCATATCTTTTTTTACCTTTTACCCAACCACATCTTTGGCTATAAATGCTTCAATTTTCTTCTTATTAAATATTTGTTAGATATTAAGTTTTCCTTTTCAACCCTATCAGTTTACAGAATCACTGTAATATCTCAGTGGCGCCCCGCCTCAGCCGGCGCCTAGCAGTCGGCTTAGAACTGGTGTGGACCAGGGGAATCCGACTGTTTAATTAAAACAAAGCATCGCGAAGGCCCGCGGCGGGTGTTGACGCGATGTGATTTCTGCCCAGTGCTCTGAATGTCAAAGTGAAGAAATTCAATGAAGCGCGGGTAAACGGCGGGAGTAACTATGACTCTCTTAAGGTAGCCAAATGCCTCGTCATCTAATTAGTGACGCGCATGAATGGATGAACGAGATTCCCACTGTCCCTACCTACTCTCCAGCGAAACCACAGCCAAGGGAACGGGCTTGGCGGAATCAGCAGGGAAAGAAGAAGAAGAAGAAGATCTTAAAAGTTCCACCCACCTGACGTATTGACAAATTTCCTAGGAACTCAGGAGATCTGTTTGTTTAGATGGTTGCTTTCTTCAGATCTCACAGTACTCTAGAATTCATCAGAGTCAAGGCTTTTAACCATTCACAGTAGGATGCTGTTGTAAACATTATGGTTTGTCAATCCCTAATCTGGTGACATGCTCAATGCACTATATATATGAAGGCATGGCTATAACATTAGACTATGTATATAGAAATATTTCATGAGGAATTTGTGGAGTTCTCCATTAACTCAAGTTCACAAAAAATGAGAGCAGCATTATTACTGTAATAAAACTAGTAAGTAATTTGATTGGCATTGACAATCTTCTTGATGGTGGGAATTCCTGAATCTAGCAAATCAAGACATGCTAAGACCCAGCCTGTCACTAGAAATTCAGAAACACAATAACTTTCTTTAATTATTGATATTGAGCCAATTGGTTATTTGAACTACTTACTTGGCATGTAGTATCTGCATGTAGTCCCCCTGTAGTCGGCACTGGTGAGGCCGCACCTCGAATACTGTGTTCAGTTTTGGGCCCCTCACTACAAGAAGGACATCAAGGTGCTGGAGCGTGTCCAGAGAAGGACAACGAGGCTGGTGAACAGTCTAGAGCACAAGTCTTATGAGGAGCGACTGAGGGAACTGGGACTGTTTAGCCTGGAGAAGAGGAGGCTGAGGGGAGACCTTGTTGCTCTCTACCGCTACCTGAAAGGAGGTTGTAGTGAGGTGGGTGTCGGTCTCTTCTCCCAAGTAACAAGTGATAGGATGAGAGGAAATGGCCTCAAGTTGCGCCAGGGGAGGTTTAGATTGGATATTAGGAAAAATTTCTTCACTGAAAGGGTTGTCAAGCGTTGGAACAGGCTGCCCAGGGAAGTGGTTGAGTCTGTAGATGTGGCTCTTAGGGACATGGTTCAGTGGTGGACTTGGTAGTTTTAGGTTTGCAGTTGGGCTCAATGATCTCAAGGGTCTTTTCCAATGTAAATGATTCTATGATTCTATGATTTTCTTTGTCAATGGATGTCTTTTGAAAAGATATGTCCTAGTCATTCAGTTGGTATAGTTCTGATGCCAAAAATCACATGGTGCCATTTCCTGTATGGTGTTTTGCAAAAAACAAGGTGCTAGGTGATTGTATCAGGGTTGGTTTTTTTTTTCTGTGACATCTATCAGCATGAAATATATGTAAGTCACAGGAATAATCACAAAATCAAGGCATGGCTGAGTGCCTTATGCTGAGAAGTGACCTTTATAATACTGCCACCTGGAAAATAGGTCAATCCAAACTGTCACAGCTGAGCTCCCAATCCAACAGTCATTCTTTCTGGCCTATTATATTCTTACATTCTGATAAGGTGTCAATTCAATATTGTGCAGATGCATCTGCTCAGAATGCAGTCTTTTTTGGAGATGAATTGAACCACATTAGAGTGGGGTAAGATCTGATACAAAGGTGGCACTACACAAACTTTGCAGCCTTCTCTATTCACTACAAAACTCTTGGCTCAGCCATTTAGAGTAGTTTTCTTTGGCTAAGGACAGAGAGGACTGTCCAACTCCAACACCTTCTCACCACATATTCACCTACCACCTTGCATAGATCCTTCCTCCTAGTTTGACAGAGAAAGATATACAGAATACCAGAGCTGTCTCTCTCAGTCATGAAATATTTTACCTCTAAGAGGTAAGGTCTAGTTCTAGACTGGAATTAACACAGCTGAAGATCTGGAATCCCAAGAGCTATGAGGAAGATAACCTACTGCCTTTGCTATATTACTGTCATTTTCTACATTCACTTCTCCATTCCTTACACGAGAAAAAAGAAATAAAAGAACAAGTGCATTTTGTGATAAAAACAGGAACATAGTTTTGAAAAGCAGTTTTTAAACAGAACACTACATTATAATTGTAACAAAGCTGAAGATCTGGAATCCCAAGAGCTATGAGGAAGATAACCTACTGCCTTTGCTATATTACTGTCATTTTCTACATTCACTTCTCCATTCCTTACACGAGAAAAAAGAAATAAAAGAACAAGTGCATTTTGTGATAAAAACAGGAACATAGTTTTGAAAAGCAGTTTTTAAACAGAACACTACATTATAATTGCTTTGTAAAATCTCATTAACCCTTTGGTAACAATGGATGATATAATATTTTCAGTTGCCATTTCTATTTCCTATGCTGGCACATTTTTAATCTGAAATAGCTGTAGTGAAGAAAGGAATCATAATTAGTGAACATGAAATGAAGTGTCCGGCCTTTGAATAATTGTATACCGCAAGCAACTGTAGATTACACAAAACTACATGTTCAGCTTGATAAAAAGATGACCAGGAGAGAAATATTTAATGGGGTAATTTGTTAGAGCAGTAAGTATCAAGGTGCCAGACATCTCCTAGAAATAAATAACTGCCTAGGAGGGGGTTTACAGTTCTAGACACCACTTTAGGCCATTTACCTATGTTATTATTAATGGTCAGGAAATTCGAAGCTAAGATGTCCTCACCACTATTTAAATATTTTATAATTATTTTTGGAGTTTTTGTCTCTTCCTTGACAGAAGACTAAGTTAGAATTAAGGACAAATGAAGGGAGAAGTTTGATATCATTTACTGTGTCAAGAAAAGGACCTATAGGGATGTGGACACAGTAGGAATTTTTTACTAAGATTTCTCCCTCGTTACTACAGAGTTAGGGACGCTTTCACTCAATGGGGAAATCCTGACTTCTAATAGCCATATAGGTGGTTGTAACATTTTAAGCACCGTAAGTAAACCTTAAAAAACATATGGTTACTTAAATCAACAGAAGATATTAATTCTGAAATGTTATTATACACCCACTAACCTAAGGAAGTCCTCCTGACACAAGTCTTGAAAGTCTGGCATCCACCAATGCTTCATCCAGTGCTTCCATCCATAAAACTCCACTGGGGAGATGGCAGGTTTCTTAGTGAGAAAATGATCTGAGCTGTGATTCATTGGATTACTTTCACCAAGTTTATAACTTGTCCACTGCTTTACAGTGCAAAATAATGTACATTCTGTTTCTATATTACTGTAAAAGTCCAGGCCATGAAAGGGAAAACTCTGAAGCTATCTTTGTGATAGAAAGAAATCGTTTATTTGGGACATCTTCATAACTCTCTTTGGCTAATAGGTATGTAAGGGCCTGTGAAAATTACTATTCTTCATATACTGACTAGATATCAGTCCATCTACTCACACCTTTAATCCACTGTCTAGAATCTGAGCACAGAGAAGACCATCGGTTGTGTATCAGGCTCTGGACTTGTCCTACCAAAGCTGTAAAGTTTTCTCTTAACCTTTTAAACTAAAATGATTTAAGTATGGAGAACATGGAAAAGGGGCAGGAGGAGAATGAATACATCACCCACTGAAATTATACAGTCTACTCCGGTAAGAACCTGGTCCTCCATGGTAGGCAAGAGGAACTTTTTTGCAGCTTGATACACAATGATATTTCTGTGTAGTCCTGCAGCCGCTCAAAAGGGTGGTCACAGAAATGTCATTGGAAGTACAGAATATGAACTGAGACTTTATGAAGTGCTTTATGCTATTTGAGAGCAAATTCACCTGAGACTGTTCCACTTAAGCACCCGCCTGGTGCTAAGCTACATGAAATCCCTGGTGGAACTGACTTTGATGTAGACGTACCCAAAATAACTTGACAGTACAGTCAGCTCTTGATTATTTGTAGTTAGATTATTCGGTTTGTAAATAAAAAGGGCCAAAGGAACAATTTTTCTGACAGGACTTACTAGCTCAGACACGGTGCTGTACTAATGTGCCTACACCATTTCCTGATCTCAGCTGGCTCCACGCAGTCCCACAAGGCTGTGGTTGAGTTAATCTTCTTAGTATTTGTGGAACTGGGGTGGTGTCGCTGAGACATCTATGCTGATTTGGGACAATCTGTGCAGGCTGGGAAATAGTAATAGTCATATTATATGGGTCTTCCATTTTCCAAGGTATTCTGATCATGAATAAGAGAGAGATGATTATGGTTCAGTTGTCAGTGCTGGTCATCGCCAAAGCAGAACAGATATCAAAGGCTATTCAACATTAGGGTAAGCATTTGAATGTTCAGCTCAGTCTGACTTGTGTACAGCTGCGGCTAGCTGCTGGAAGTGGTTAGTTTAAAGCCAGAATAGGTACAAGTATCCCATACCCCAATCACAATTTGGCAGTGTATCCACTTCCTATGTTACATTCTCTGTTGTCCTAATACAACACCTTCTCTTTTAAATGTTCATGCTCAAGAAAAGGCCAGAAAAATACAGCAGCAGGAGACACAGCAGGGAAAAGATTATTTTACTATGAGCTGTGAAAAAAAATCTTCTTCCCTTAATGGTTCTCAAGGGACATGTTTATCTCAATGGACATGTTTGTTGCTTTTTGCTGGTGGTGGGAGTTTCTAAGATAAATTCATCATGACCTCAGAAGAGTCTCAGCTAAGAAAAATACATAATTCTTACAGAGTCAATATTATAGAATTATTGTATTATAGACTATAATAATTATTACAAAATCTGAATATTATATAGTCGGAATAGTCTCACAAGCACTATATTTGAAGACACCCATTAACATCCCTGTTTTTCAGACAGGGAATGGAAGCCTATGCAAATTGAAGTAGATCAGTTAAAAGCTTCATGTAAAATAAATTCAATCCAGACCTCAGAACCAGTTTATCCAAACTGCAGGTGTCCTCACCAGTGGAGGAAATTGGAGTTAGACACTGAAGGACAGGTTGAGCTCTTCGCCTTGCTGGCAGCTACTCTGACTTTCACTAAAGTAACAGTGTTTTTACAAGTATAACATAAGGCTCTCCTCATCAACAAAACTTCCCTAATTTATCCTAGATCACTATATTTGAAATATGGACTGGATTTTCCTACATGGTTGTGGGTGAAAAAAGGAGGGCCTTGATCTGTTGTGGAAGTGGTTAAATGTTGCTAGTAGGGTATACTAGTACAAACCTGATCTGAGAGGAAAGCCAGGTCCTGTGAGCATATGTCTTGTTGTTCTAAGAAGTGTCTGTGTTTAAGCATTCACAAATTGCCCAGAAATGTTGTATCATTAAAGAAAGAAATCTGCTGCTATAAAAAGCCTTATCCTGAGTTTTATCATGCATTACTTCTCTCCATATGCTACACTCGAAGAAAGTGTGCAATGACTAGCTTGTAGTAACATGCATAAGAGAATTTATTACCAAGCCATTCTTTGGTTCCATTGAAATATTAGCATTTTTCAACTATCTATCTGATGAAGCATTAAAAGGAGCCTCACTCAAAAACTTCAAAATGAAAAACAAAGGGATGTGGTTACTTATGTATGATTTGCAAAGCACAGGATTGATTCTTAAAAAAAACCACAGTTTGCATAATCAGTTTACCTCTGAAAACTAAGCATATAAATAAGCTACCAAAACAGAATATTCAACTACAATTTTGCTACCATTTTAACCTGCTTTGCAAAGATCATCTGCCTCTGGGGGTCAGTTATCTATTAAAAGAATTAAAATTATTCTCATACAAAAAGAAAGAGGAAACTGAAATAATTTTTTAAAAGTTTCTTCAGGTTATAGTGAGATGTGTAGCTGCTGGAATAATATAAACAGTATTTTCATAAGACTTTTTGGAAAAAAAAATCATTAAAAAATTGCCAGCATATCTTTATAAAAATCTGAAATTAAAATGTTCATTTTTAGGAAAAAAAACCCAAACCAACCAAACCCAAGAAACCTACACACACACTTTTTGTTGTTTATTTGAAAAATATGGAGGGAGGGAATCAAATGAAATGAAAATTTCCATATAAGGTAAAAAAGGACATTTTCTGATTAACACTATTTTGACAGAATATTTTCCAATCATCTCTATTTATGTGGAAGATTAGCTCATTTCACTGCTATTGTTCTGTGCAATCCTCCATGGAAATTCAACCAGAGACATGGAGAGGTAACTTTATTGGGATCAGTAATGTAGCTGCCAAAATGATTTTCTCACTTATTAAAGCAAAATGTAGTCTATAATTGGCATTCAGTTTTCTGCATAATGGCTACACAGATGTGTCAGAGGATAGTAAAGGTGCTTGTAAATATGGTGTTTGAGTCATTTGAAACATATCTTAAAAATGAAAGCTTTCCAGTAGTGTAGGTATTCAGCCAAAGCCAGCTTTCTTTAGGTCCCATGCTTAAGGTGTTTTCATGGTTTTTTTCACCTTTCAAATTTTTTACCCAAAATATTTTAACAGAATGGTATTTCATAAGAAGGCATGAATGTAATATTTAGCCAGCAGTTCCTGGATATATAATGGAAAGCAATATAAATGTGTCTTGCTCATTCGAATTCATAAACACTATAGAAGTATTTACCTCTGTCTGTGCTTGCTCTATATTATTACACACAATAGGTACAAGCCCTCCTTCCCTCCATCACTGTCAAACTGACTGTGACTATACCAGTCTCTTCTGGCATCTCCAAACATTTGTTCATTATTCTGAATGATTAAAATAAAGTATCTCTGCCATTAACTGCTTGATAGTATCCTGTGCATTCCATTTTCCTATTCAAGTACTGTAATAGAATAGCTGGAGCTTTTATGATAGGAGAAAACTAAACAATTTTGGAGTGACAGCCATGCATGCAGGACACTGTTTAATACCAGGACATAAAAAGGCAATTTACTCACTTTTTAAATTGATCTTGACATTTATAGCACACATATTATCCATAAATAGGGAAATAATTGAATACTCCAGGTAAGTGGGTTAATGTGTTTTCATGAATATGGATGATCATATTTTGCTTATTCTTTCACAGTCTACATAGCTTTTGTTGAATGTCTTTTGATTGCAGGCTATTGAAAAGTCACATTTTCCTACACGCCATTAGAAATCTATAAATCATTCGCTGGAAGAGACTTTCTCTGCCTCTGCATGCCAATATACCATCAGTGGTAGAGCTGGGACCAGACGTTTCAAATGAAGGTACAATAAGCTCTCCAGCAGAGAGGAATTATGGAAGAACTACACAAAGGGAATTGTCATCAGTTACAGGTTAGCTTCTGCCTTGAAGCCAGTTGTATTTATATTGCTTTCAAAATACTTTTTGCATTTTATTTGTTTAACCCTTATTATTGCAACACGGGGTGTTTTTATTATCTAAGTAAATGTCTAGCCCTTTAGAGAATATTATTAACCTCATAATACCTTACAGCTGGCTTTGTAATGTATGCCCATTAGTAACAGAATTTAATGGTCCATTAGAATGACAGGGATCACCAGGACCCCACAGCATTGTAGACACATCCGCTCCTCTGGGCACAAGCCTCCTTGACATCCTGTGCAGAGAAGATGTTAGAAAAATATGATGCCATTTGCCTTGGGCTTTGGTTTATGCATTGATACTAATGATTTTTCAGTTAAAGGGAACAATTTTTTTTTTTCCAATAGCCTTTTTGGGTTAGCTTGACAAAGAGCCACTGAAGTTGGAAATAATAACCTCCTTTATTTTCACAGTTTTTATATAATTTGATGTAATTCTGGGGAGGTGAAATAAACATCTTTATGTCCATATTTCTAACTTTCCACAGTAGTAAGCAGAGGAATAAAATGGTGCAACCATGTTCCCTACATTCAAAATGCCAATACAAAATTCTAGTAATCTCTGCAAAGTCAGAATCCTAGGCAGGAAGCAGAGCCACGTGGGAGATCAGCCTTCATAATGCAAGTCCAGTACTGTGAATGATATGGATTTTCCTTTGTTGTCCTGAATTCCTTCTGTTTTTCT
Source organism: Aptenodytes forsteri (assembly GCF_000699145.1). NCBI lineage: Eukaryota > Metazoa > Chordata > Aves > Sphenisciformes > Spheniscidae > Aptenodytes > Aptenodytes forsteri. Next base: position 3,127,784 of record NW_008796110.1, read on the forward strand.
CAAGGTTGTCTGAAAAAGTTTTCTGTCTTTGGCTTTTCTGTTTTAAGATAAATGCTGAGAGAAATGGTGTGATTAGGAAGTGGAATAATGTGCACAGAGGAAATAGAAGTCCTTGGCTGCGGTGCAGGTGTCCAGATGGAATACTTCATGTGTATTCTTGTGTTAGCCTGAAACTGGAAACGCTCCTCTTTACCACAGTATCTCTGCTATAGCTATCTATATGACATGCTCTAGAAGGCAGACTAGGAATGTCATAGGTTATGGCCTGGGCTCCTAGATCATAGCCTGCTACAAACAACAATAAATATCTACAGTTGATCTTCATCTTAGGACAGAAGATGAATGGAATTTGTCTTGAAGGTACTACTCCACCATGAGTATCCACGTACACTTCTTTGTTTTGCAACCAGCCCTTCCTGTTGGAGGCTGAAGTGTACACTGTGATTAGAGTCACAAAAGGGATATTAGAACTTAGTTGGTGGTACATGCTAATTAGACATTTAAAAATATAGACCATATTATTTTTGTTTAAGGAAATAATAATAAATACAAAGTATTTATTGTTTTTCTTTCAGCTACTAAATCCACATTATCTGGGGCTTGGTCCAGTGATCCTAGGAGATATGGGGGTGGGGCTTTGAAATCTTCATGGCAAGTGATATGCTGTCTGTGTGTGTCTGTGCACATATGCTGGTAAAAGAAAATCTCTGTGAGTTTTTGTACCAAAAAGTTCACTTCAGAGGCAGCCTTGCAAGTTTTAATGGGATTCACAAGGGATGCGAATGGGATGCCCAGCGCAGACAGGAACAGACAGCCAGGAACAACCGTTAAAACATGCATTTGAGATCATACCTTTGAACAAGACAAGCAGCAGAGACCTCTGAGCATTTTATCCACTGCTGAAGGTTATCCTCCAAAGCCCAGACTTACGTTAATGGTGATGTGAGCCAGGTTTACAAAACTCCCAGGTATGATCCCCTCCCCCAGAATTTGGGTCCTGTATTCTATGACTAATAAATGATATACTTCTTTTACTTTCTTTCAACTGAATTACTGTTTTTAGTTTACTTCTTGCCTTGTACCACATGCTGTATGTGTATGATGCCTCCTCACCATGGAAAGACAAGAGTCTTCCTGCATTTAAGAGCTTATCAACAAAAAAGGCTTCCACTGAAATGTTTTTTTCCCATGGGTTTATAATACCTAACTCAGGCACACCAGCAAAGAAACAATGGGTCTTTTCTATGTTTTTGTTGCTTATTAAAACAACAGCAACAAAATAATTACTTTAAGTGCTGTGACTGTCTTTTATGGCACAGCAGCAATTAGAAACCTTGATTAAGTTCAGAAATCTCCTTCTTAAGAACTATATGTGCACCTAGTAACAAACAGTTACCATCCTAATTTTTTTTGTAACCTAAAGGTAAATGACTGAAAAAAGGAAGCCATATAAGGAAATTAAGACACAAGAGACTGGTGCTAAAGTACAGTCTGTCAGTGGCAAAAATAGCAATTTATAGACCAGCTGTATTTACTTGTTAATGACATTTGGGGTGATTCTTTCCCTAACTTTAGACCTTGAAAAATTAGGTATCTACATTGAAGCTATGCTTCCCGTGCATCCGTTATAGTTAGACAAGTAAATTAGACAAGGAGAGATAAGCATCTCTGGGAAGAGTCATCTGGCCTATTTTAGACATATGTCTACTACACACCTTTGTCTTTAGAAGGAGCCCAGGGTTACAAGATTAGATTTAAATTTAGCTTAGATTTAAGAAAAATGAGTCCCAGTTCTAATTACCACCCATGTCCTTGAAAACGTGATTTGCCCAGGATTGGTGGAATTGAAGCAGCTCACAGTCCAGTGCTGCCAGTATTATAGAATCCTTCCTCCAGGCACACCTCATAGTCTACAGCACACCAAAGATGATGCCAACTGACTACAAATTAGCTTCATAATACAGATTTTGTAGCTGATACATTGGCTTTAATTCTGCATAGTGCTTTTTGACCACGACAGCTTCCATTTCATCCACAGTTTCAGGCTAGACTATGGCTGTGTCTGTACAACGGAGAAGCCATCCTGAGGATGGGCTCAAAGCCTTATTTGTTTCCTATCTGCATTATCTATCTGCAAAGTAGACTGCAGGGCTGGCTTTAAGGTGACCCAGCTGGAGTGTCCCTGGAAGAAAACTGGAGATAAATCAGGAGCTTTAGAGCACAGAGGAAAGCAATTTTCTTTCCTGTACAGAGATAGATTTGGAACAGCTGTGGAGACTGCTGCAACGGCACTATACAGAGTAGATGGCCATGGAAGGCTGTGCAGAAGCACTCTTGACGTTCTGCCTGAAAATGCACCAATTCTACCTGTCACAAAGGCAGATGGGATTTACAGTTGACAGATTTCAGGCTGATTGCAAGCTGCCTGTAAATGCAAAATGTGTGGTCTGGAGAGCTCCCCTGATTGTGCAGCCTCTATACAGCTCAGACATAAGTAGTATTTAATCTTTTTCATTCTTTCTTCTTTTCTTCATATATCATAAACATCTCTGGGAATGAAATTACTTTGCTCCTCTTTTTCACTTGAAAAGATCAGAAGGTTATCAAGATTTATGTGTCTGACCTGAGTCACTTTGGGACATCTATACATGCTGAAACTCCTGCAAAAATCAAAGTGAATTAGACAGTTTCATAGAATCATTGAGGTTGGAAAGGACCTCTAAGATCATCGAGTCCAACCGTCAACCCAACACCACCATGCCCACTAAACCATGTCCCTAAGCACCTCATCTACACGTCTTTTAAATACCTCCAGGGATGGGGACTCCACCACTTCCCTGGGCAGCCTGTTCCAATGTTTCACCACTCTTTCAGTAAAGAAATTTTTCCTTACATCCAATCTAAACCTCCCCTGCCGCAACTTGAGGCCATTTCCTCTCGTCCTATCACTTGTTACTTCGGAGAAAAGACCAACACCCACCTCGCTACAACCTCCTTTCAGGTAGTTGTAGAGAGCGATGAGGTCTCCCCTCAGCCTCCTTTTCTCATGCTTAGCCTTGTCACCTCTTGCTTCTAACCCTTACACTAACTCAGGGTGGGGAGAATATCAAAAGTATGTGTCAGGACATGGTTCTGAATCCAGAGTTAGAAGTCCACAAATCTTAGGAGTGGCTACATTTGGGATTGTGATTTGAGCCTCTGTTAACATAGCAGAGCCGAAAAGCATAATGGAGATGAGCAACTTTTTGTTTTGCTGTCGGATAAACTTGTCTGCATCAGGTGAGAAAATAGAGCTGACTTCTGCGTGTTTATCTCATAATAACATGAGAGTGCCTGTCTTTGCCCGGCACTCTCACTCTGGGATAGTTAACACTCCTGAGGAGCCCTGAGACAGGAATTCACAGCTCTTTTAACAATGAAGACAAACCTGGAAGCTGGTATACAAGTGTGTTCTCCCATCAGGACTTTAAGAGCACTTCAGAACACACTTCGTGACTAACGTGGTAACGGAAGAGCCTCCTCACTGTCATTTTGCATCAACGAGGGTGGCTGCAGACAAGTGACATGCACCTTTTGTATACTACATCAGCCTGTTGACCAACAGCTTTCCCAGCAAAACTCTTCAGGGAAAAGCTTTAATTGGTACTTTCACAAAATATGTCTTGCTGCCTTTCTCATTCAATAAAGGTGCAAAAAGCACTAAAACCTTCAGAGTAGCAGAAAGCCACATCATCATGAACGTGGCATTATAGAAAGCTGTAAATGCAAAATAAATCAACCATGTTCAATGCAAAACAGTATTTAATGCAGTGTTTTGAATCTACTGTTTTCAGGACACTAAATAGATCTGTCTGTATCTGCTATCACTTTCACCACCTTTCATATCCTGTTTTTCCTCACCTCACGTATAAGCAATAATTTCCCTCGTGTGGCATTTTCCTTCAGTTTTAAGTTAAAGGCCAAAGACATGTTAAATCATTTCCTGTTCAATTAAATTTTTAATTTTAAAGATCTTTGGCCAAAGAATGTGATTACTGATATCTCTTGTTGATGAAAGATCAGCGAAGCATCCCTGGCTTTTACAGATGTGCTTGCATCCAGGTCATTGCTTGAGAGCAAATTCATGTCTTTGCAAATATTGATTCTTTAGAATTTCCAAAGTCACTGAAATTCAAGGTGACCTGGTGCACAAAGATGTGGGTCAATAAATTTCAGAATGCTTGAGGAAAGCACCTTGTGTAACTCCCCTGTTTGTAAAATTCCTCTCCTATCTTTTAATGGCCCCATAGGCCAGATGGCAATTTACTTTCTAGAAGTCTATAAAGAAGAATGATAAAAAGGCTCATGTTATTTGAAAGGAATGGTATGTGCTGAAGAGTTAAACATACTTTATGTTAAATAAAAAATATATTTAGCCACCTATTGGCTGAATTCAGAGCTCAGTACAGAAGGTGCTAGAGGAATTTGGTATGAATTATCCTACTGTTGTTCTGTGTCACATTCTGTAAATTCTGGCACCTTCATTTCCTTCTGTGTTCCTTGAGGTTATCTAACACACAGCCACACTCACGAGTGAGGAAATGGCACCCATTTGATCATCCTTGCAGCTACCTACATTCACTTACACTGTTTGGCCTCCATGGTAGCTTTAGTTGGAAACCTTCTGTTGAAATCTTTTCTCAAGATATTCCATTTAAAAAAAATATCATGGAAAGTGTCTGCTTACTGATAGTGTGGGTTTGGATTTTTTTTGTTGTTTTATCTCTTCCAAGCACAAAACCAGACACTAGCTTTTAATTTCTATTGTAAAAAACCCCACACCATACTCCCCCACCCCCATCCCAAATTGGAGAATTGTTTTATTGGGAGGGGAGGGGGTAAGATCTGACTGGCAGTGTTATTTACTCTCACTCAGTAAACGTGCTTGGGAATCTATACTGATGAAAACTTCCAATCAAGCAACCAGACAGCAGTGTCTATCAACAGAAGAAAGCATAACTCAGACTAGTCTGGGTTTAATTCACACCTTCTTGTACTTTTCAGCACTTCAGATATACACTTGATGGCTTAGGGTTTCAAAAGTGGTCCTGCCTATCTATCTTTCCATGTTGCCCAGTTAAATGTAGACAAGTACCCAGAACACTCTCGCCTCGATGGTGTTCATAATGGCAGTCCCCATGCCAACTGTATAGCAGTAGCACTGCAGGACCATAAAGGTTCTGCTGCTGGTAGTATACACAGTGTACACAGAAAGAAGAGTCACTTTTAGAAAGACTGCTATAGAGGTTAACCATTATGTATTTTGGATTCAGCCAAGTATAGCCATGACTACACTGGTCTGTGACATAGCAGTGAGCTAGTTTTTAACAAAGAGCTTCTGATAGCTTGTAGTAATTCCTGGTATATTAGTAGTATCAATAGTATATGTATTGAACAATAAGTCAAAGCTGATTATTTTTTGTCTCTAGAAATACACAAGGTCTTTTTTCTGTTTAAGTGACACTACAATGAACCACTTATCAACTTACTCTTTCTTAGACATAGCAAAAAGAGCTGGATGAATGGAAGTGACAAAGACTGCCTTTGAAACAACTTATTTTTACATGGAGCGTGCAATTAATATGAAATGAAAAGAGTGAATATTCTGACTTCAGTAACAGAAGTGGAACTGCATTTTTTGTTATATGGATAACGATGAAAACTGTATATTATAAATGTTTACTATTGATTTTTGATCCAATCATATGTGTACCTACAATCTTACACCTGCAGTAACAATTTGCTCTAGTTAAATACCCTAGTTCCTGACTGAACATCATGGAAATGGACATCTACGTGATGTAAATAGGACCCCCGATTACTTTAATCCAGAATAGCAATATTCAAAATTCTGTTTCTAGTTCTCAGAGAACATAAAATTAGACCAGAATGTTTAGTTTATTCTTGGGTTTCCTGATCTAATATGATGTTTTGATTAAAAAGTTCCCTAGTGCCAATCGAGGAAACTAGATCTCAGCGATTCATGAAACATCTTTTAACCTGCCCTGATTCCAACGAGCAATCTGCTGAAAATAGTTCAGACACAGCTTTTGTAGAATGGTAATTTGGATGCTTTCACTTCTGAATTGGGAATCCAGACTACTGATGCATCCCTGAGGAATACACATCTGTGTCTGAAGCTGTAATGTGCTATAGGTTGTCATTCTTAGTTTAAATAAGGCTGAATTGTAATAGGAAACATTTACCCTGAGGTAACCTCTTTGCAGGCAAGTGCAATGAATTTGGCCCTCAGTTCCTGGCTGTGGGAAATGTGACTAGCAATTCAGCATATTTCATAATAATTACAGGCACATAAAGTAAACAACTGCTTTGACCTAAATGCCTAACAGAAGCAGAATACACTTAAAAGGATGACTTGATCTGTCTCGACTAGGCAGAAAAGGAAAAGGATTCTGAACGTTCATAATCCTCTTGCTTTGTGATTCCATTAGGGAATTAATCTATTAGCTAAACAATTAAACGTATTGTGTGCCAAATCCTGCATAAGTTATGACAGTAAATAGGCCAGTAAACCATTTATGCTCTTAGTTACACTGGTATAATTGTAGCAATAGATTGGTATCCGGGGTTTGCACACTGTGGCATGTGTGGGATAGAGTTTGTGCTTTCACAGGCTGTACATTGATAGAAACACTGCACACTGGCAAAGATTTCCACCACTGTAAGCAGGAACAGAAATAAATCATTAATTTGAATACTAATGCTTGTGCACTGTGCAAAGACAAAAAAATCCAACAAACAAAAAAACCCCAACCCAAACAGACACGAGTATCCTGTCTAGCCTAGGTGTAAGAATAGGCAAAGTAAGTGCTTGCCTTGGGCAGCAGCGTGTAGAAAAGTGTCTGTGTCCCACATTTTCTGTGCTATGGGAGTTCTGCTGTTGCTGGTGGAGGTAAAAGGAATATGGGTGAAGGGGATTAACCTGTTCCTTACACAGTTGCTCTCTACCTCATGACTATGTATTGCACTGCATTGAGCTTGCAATATCAGCTCACCAGGGCTAGTCCCTTCTCTCTCTGATCCCATTCTGCTCCATACCTCTACTGCACCTTTTCCCCTTCAGGAGTAACCTAGTGACCCGACCCCTCCACCTACGGTAGAAAATTCAATTTTGTAATACTCCTGAGAATGACGGAGCTATCCCTGAGGAGTTCCAAAATACAGTGTAGTTGCTGAAGTTATGTTTGTTCACAGGATGCCCTAGAAACCCCTGAAAGAAGTAGTAAGACCTGAATAGCCAATAATTTTTAAAAGGCAACAAAAAAACTTTCAAACACTTCAGCCAATCCATCTAATTTTAAACTGAAGATTGAATTACTGTTAAATTTTATTTATAATGCAAAAATTGCCTAGGAATTTAACAGCTAAGAAACTTTACATGTACTAAGGACTTTGACACTCATCCCAATTATGATGCAATGATTAAAACAGTTTAAGAATATTTCAGAGTGTCTATTTAACACTTTGTTGATGTAGCAAAACATTGTAAGGCCTGAAAAGAGGTATACTTAATCCAGACTTCTCAACTTTCCCTTCCATCATCTCTTGAAAAGAATGCAGCAAAGTACAGTGGAGTAATTCTAGATGCCAATAAAATAGTGCTTCATTGTTCTTCATGGAAATTAGCGATGCATAATAATGTATGTCATTACTGCTAGTGAAAACCATAGGAGAAATCATTACTGAATTTTAATGAATGAGTTAACTGCTTGGGATTGTCAGACACATAATTACTGGAGAAAAATTAATTCTGGCATTCCGTAATTACTACTTCAAATAGAGTAAGATTTCACTGAAAGGACAATCTGAAATAATTCCTCTAAAAAACCCAAAGGACATACTAGGAAACACTTTATATAGGCAGGACATTTGATTATGGTAGTATGGATGTGATGGAAACATAGTACACAAGCACACTCTGAAAATCAATATTCACCTTCTTACATCTGCAGCTCTTCTAACATAATATGAGCAAATACAGGTGAATTCTGCAGGGGGATTTCTTAAAGTCACTTCTTACTGCTCCGAAACTGCTGTTATCCATAAGGAATCCTGATTTTATTGTTGGTATAACCCTTTGCAGGGTAAATTCCACCTCAGGATTTCCTTATATATGTATGTCTGTTAATTCAAAGACATATTAATAGTTTGCCTGATTCCAAAGCAGAAATAAATGTGTTTAGAGTATGCCCCAACTTGCAATGAAGTCAGTGGGGGGAAGAGAAGCAGGCTCAAGGCCAGACCTAGGAAGAACAGGCAGTAGCGTGGGGCGGTAAAATGGCCCACAGCCCAGCTGCCTGCTCCGCCTGTGCCAGAGCCCTGTGGTGCGGCACTCTGACTGAGGAGGAAGGTTTTGCCAAGATGCTCTGCATTGACTCATGTTATACTATTACTTTAGAAACACTAAAACACAATTTTATCTTAGAAGGCTAATACCATAACCTCTGCAATGGTAACTCCACGCGTCCTACTTAGACGTCAAGGAGAGGCCTTGCAAGAGTGGGCCAAAAGAGGTGTGGAAACTGCTGATAACACAATCAAGTCAGAAGGGGCTATTTCTCCACAGGCATAAGAAAGGAGAAAGTCTGAGTGACAGAGTATGGGCCAAAGGCACATACTCGCAAAATGCACTCACTCCCCCAGCATGTCTAACTAGAGTGGTGCAGTGAGCCTTTTCAGAAACGCACTGCGCAGTACTGTACAAAACGCCTCAACTTAGACAGGTACCCGAGAACACTGGCAATCTCATCACACATTCATGATCTCACCTTTTGGAAGATGTATAAACTTGCAAAAACACAAACATCTTTTTTCACTAGACCCATCATCTTTCTGCTAAAAAGGAGGACTTTCAACCCTATAGTTGTTTCCTTCTGGCATGTCATAATAGTGCTGTGTTTGTGGTCTTCTTAGCCCAGAGGTCTTCAATACGATGCTGTGACCATAGCCTTTTAGTGCACTCTCACCTCCTGTTGGCTGCTTTTCTTGCGTTTCTTGATGAACGCCCCAATACAGCTGATGGCCTGGGGTTTGATTAAATAGAAAATGCAAACCCATAAAGGGAGACAATCCGCTTTAGGACGCTTCTACCCTCTCTTTATTGTCAGGCACCTTAGCCAGTTATGTATCTAAATATACTTAAGCACTGCTGGAGAATGTGGGTTAGGGTGGTGTCCCGCAAACAAGAAAAAGGGATTTGGCTCATGGAGACATCTTTCTCTGCAGTAGATGTGCCTTTGGATTTGAAATTCCAACCAGAACTGGGCAGCTTCAAACTTCATTACATATAAATAAAATGTTTTCTTCTGGAAAAATTCAGTTTGTGTCTGAATTGAATTGCTGGTGTCATGCTGCTTTTAAATGTTTCACCTGTCCTATTTTAAATTTGAGAAGAGCAACTGAAAATTAAGCAAGTTTCTAGGGAAAATCCATCATGAACAGCTTATCTGACTAGAAAAAATGAGGTTTCTAAAGCAGCAAAAAGAGAAAAGTGTCTCTCCCTCAATGTAATTTTTTGGGTCAGGTTATGGTCTTAGTTTCAGATCAGAATATGTTGAGTACCTCCTTTAAAGTAACATATATTTCTGTGAAGGCAATATCAATACCATAATAAGGTCCTGTGTAGCTATAAGACTGGTCATTAGTGCTCATTAATTCATTGCACCTGTATTACTGCACGCTGAGTTTTGATCTGGTAATCTCTGTGACTGTAAAGAGTTAACAGAAAACTGTAGATTTATACATAACATGAAACTGGTGATCCAGATGTAAGAAGAAAATGTTACCTTTTGTTATAGAAACTGCCATCTCATTACTTTATTCCCATGTATTTCTGGTGACATATCAGTAATTGGATGCATAAGCTGTCAGACACCAGTGTTCCCAAGCTCCTTTTCAACTTGGTGGTTCATAGAATGTCAAGCTTTTTTTCTCTGTTGTGGTGTTATATACACCACCATTTCATTGCATTCAGTGTCATGCTAATATTACTCATTGAATCTGTATTGAAAGTGAGTAAAGCCACCTTCTTGTTTTGAAGGAATAATGAACTCAGCTTATATTCTCCTTAGTGCCAAATAACAATATTCAGATGTTTATAATTTGGGAAATATTAGAAAAATAGACTTGGAAACAACAAAATTGCAGACCACCCCTGAAGATACTAAGATCCCATAACATTTTCCTGTTAAATAAGATATCAATTAAAGCAAATGGGTTCTAAAGATACTGTTTGAATTCTCATACTGTGCCGTTGCATATGAGAAAAACAATGCTTTCTTTACAAATTAGATAAGAATTAAGGCCTTTTGAAAGAAAAGCTGATTGTATTTTCAAACGATGGAGCTCCTTCACATTCTATTGCTCTCAGGAGACAGGTATTCACAGCTGATGTAAAATGGCCTCAACTTTTTGCTTATTCATTTCTCTTGAAGTTTGTTTTGCAGCATGAATAATCAAATGTGAAGAGAGATTCTCATTTCAGTGTAATACACTATCAGTGTTTTTCTAGCAGCTTAGAAATTGTCAGTTTAGTTAATACTGGGACACTGGTGAATTTGGAGCATTATCTGCAAGCTCCGATTCACCGACCACTCCAAATATTCACAGGTCACGCAATGTCATTAAATCATTATTGTGTTTGGATCAATCCTTGTGCTTGTCTGACTCATAACCTCCAAAAAAGTAGCTATATTCTACATCCCCTTGTTTAATTTATTCAGAAATTTACCACAATTCTCTTTAACCTTTATAAGTAAGAGCAGATTAGCACTTATTTGGAAAACTTGGAGAAGCTTGACATAAACCAAGCAAAACCCCTTTTTTCTTGGTCTTAGTTAAATCCAGAGGGACCTGGACAGGCCTGAGAGATGGACCTGTGCGAACCTCATGAAGTTCAACAAGGCCAAGTGTAAGATACTGCACATGAGTCGGGGCAATCCCAAGCAGAAATACAGTCTGGGCGGAGAATGGATTGAGAGCAGACCTGTAGAGAAGGACTTGGGGGTGTTGGTTGATGAGAAGCTCAACATCACCCGGCAATGTGCGCTTGCAGCCCAGAAGGCCAGTCGTATCCTG
>NW_008796110.1:3139392-3164911 GCF_000699145.1 Aptenodytes forsteri
TGTTGTGGTTCCTGGTGTAGTGGAAGGTGCCCCTGCCCGTGGCAAGGGGGTTGGAACTGGATGATATTTAAGGTCCCTTCCAGCCCAAACCATTCTATGATTCTAGGATTCCAAATCCACTCAGGACATTTCAACTTTAAAGAGAAACTGTGAGTCTCATCATGGAAATCCTGTACAGTGGACAGAATATTTTTCCTGAACTGAGGCAGCAAGGGTAGATGCTGTCATCCCACATCATTATTTGTAGCTTAGGAATACGCAGGAAAAGTGGGAAGTGGGGGGCAAAGGAAGTTTTCAGTCCCCTCAATAGTCCTTAAATCCTTACCAGTGGATGAGTCAGGACTCCATCTGCCTGAAGAACACTTCAGAAAATCTTGTCTTCCAATGTGAGTTTCAAATGAATAGTTTCTTTTTCATTTGTTTAAAAAGTATGAATGAAATACCTGAGCACTTAAGATTTACCTTATCAGCTTTGAGCTTTGATGGAGGATGTCACCCAAAGAAACTTCACCTGGCTAAGAGGGTGGATGAGAAATACCAATTACACAGGTCTTTCCTCTTGAAAAAAACAGTCTGACTTTTACTTTGAGGAAAAAGGAAGTTTAAAGCACTGCTCCAGCAGTTGCAGTACTGTCTGACTGCAACAGACCCCCAAACCAAGGGTGAACTAACTATAGATATCAATGGTTTGGAGCCCTTGAGTATGAATTGCTTTATTTAGTTATATAATAAGTAATGCAGGAGTAGCAGATACTTGCAGCTTTCTCAATCCTCACCAAAAGGGAGCATCTTCAGAGCAAGAATACTGGCATGTCCCCATAGCTCTGTATGTGACAGCCTTCTTGTTCCTCTGCCAGCAGCCCACTGGATACCCATCAGCATGCTCATTTCACTACAAATACAGTATTATACGCCCAGGAAAGAATTGCTCTTGTTCTTTTTTCTGGTCAATATCAACTTTAGTAGGACTAAAGACAGACATAGAGGTGAAATGGTCTAGGAGCATATTAGCAATGTCATTTGCCATTATTGTGATGGAATAGTTATTTATTTATTGCTGAAGGTTCGGCTACAGCTCAGCAAATTGTATACAAAAAAATGTACTTTTGGGGCCAGTAATTCATTCCAATACACAGCTTCAGCTACAAGAAAACACCAAGGTCTCAACTGTAGCATTATCCTCATCTGTCACAGCTGAAAGTAATGACTATACAAGAGCTTGTAACTCTGGTGAATCTAACCAATTAATTTCACACCATCATTGCTCTTTTACACAACTGTTAAGTTTTCACCTTTTTGTCACAAATCATCTTCCAGCTGTTCAACAAGCTTCTACTTCTCTTCTGCTAATGCCCTCCCCCTGCCAGCCTCAGCAATCCAGCTTGACAGCTCTATTTTTATAACAGGGTGCAATTTTGAACATACCCCTGGTTCTTCTTTATGTATTATTTACTAACCGCACATCACTGACAGAAAAAATGGAAAGGATTCTGCTCTGTGCTAGCAAATTTGTGGCTTTCAGTGCTGATTCAGCAAATTGCCTCTCACCATTTCCCATGTGAGCAGATTACTGAAGAATTTTTCCTTTATTAACTCTTAAGATTAGAGTGTTCATTAAATCATGCATGAAACTCCCATTCAAATACTGAAATACTGGTATTGTTGAATGGAGCCTGTGGGTTTGGCCAATGCTCCTTTTATGGGTTTGCTTAACCCTAATCATTGAAGTCACATATAAAACCACATAAGTATCTTGGGTTAGAAGCTGTCCTAGTTTTCCTGAATGTCATCCCTCTTACAACAATATAGTAAACCACAATACAAAGAAGTTCCAGCTTCTCTTCTTGTCAAAGAAATCAGCTGTGGAGGCAGAAAGCTAGATGATTTGAAGAGTTTCTCCTACACCCCTTCAGAGGATGTGACAGGAGAGAGGCAGTGGTAAGAAACACTTCTCTCTTACCCCTTCCCTCCTCTGACCCTCCATCCCCAGTTTAATTTTAGACACAGGGATATTTTTAAGGACAACTATTAAATCTTCCATGTCTGCTTCCAATAGTGACTAATGCAGAGGTGAGCTATGGGATGGGAGGTGCAGCCTGTAGCTATTTTTTGTCATCTGATAAATGCAGGGACAAAGGGGAGACAGATCATTTCCCTCCCTCCTCCTGCCTCAGCATAGTACCCCCTTGCAACCAAGGCCTGACCTGTCCTCCCTTTTTTGTTCTTCTTTGCCATAAGATATCCAAAAGGGAGATGCAGAGTACTGTTTGTCCTCTTTCAAGCAACTTTGTTAGGGGAAACTTGGCTTTGTATGATGCAGAGTAGTGGAACGCAACACTGCACACAAGTGACCTGGAACGCCAGTGCAGGAGCTATGATACTTCTAGTGTGATTGCATGTAGAAAATTGGTCAGTGGCCTACTGAAAAGTTTTGTAAGGGATGCTATCAAAACTGTGCACCTGAGTCACTGCTGATTGACTGAAAGAGAGGATGGAGAAGGAAATGAAATTAAATACTAGACTACACAAATCTGTACAGCACTCTGCAGCATCCACAAGCTGATTGCCTCCTCATTAACAGCAGCCAGTTACCTGGTGTCTGCCAGCCAACCCATGCCACAGCTGTAGGTTAGCATCCCAGCTCCTTCACAGTGCCCTCTGCCTTTCCTTCCTGACCTAGACTGACCTTGCCCCAGGGGATTGTCATCACCACTAAAAGAAAGAAAAAAGATAAACCAAGGTGTCTCAAATGAATGTCGGTAGTTTTCAGTTGCCCTGATTCCCCCAAGTTGTTGAAGGAGACAAAGGTCCTGCTCAGTGGATCCTTGCATGCAAATATGGTACTCTTGACACAGAAAAAGTTTGAGAATTAATATCTTTAGTTATTTCAGATTCTGGGGAAAGAACACCTTTTTTTCAAATTATCTCTTGTTATCAACATGGACACTTTGACAAGGAACCAAATTCAGTCTTGTAATGTGTATTGTGTAACTCTCATCAGCATCACTACAGCATTTGAAAAGGAAGATACATTCTTCTCAGACTCACTGGAAAAGGAATAAGAAAATATTTATCATTCTGAAGCTTTTTCTTACAATGCAAGCTATGTTGAAAAGATGTTCAGGCATGTACCAGAGGACAGAATTTGCCCTGCTGAGTTTTAATGTTTTGTGGCTGACTTAGATCTAGCAAACTAATGCCTTTCAGTACAAAGTAAAATGTGCTTTTGTAAAGGCATTTATGACAGCTGAATATGCATCCAAACCAAGAAACTTAACAATCACAGGTTCGTTGGTTGTTTAATTTGTTTCTTAGGAGTAATTTAACATAAAATTAAATTGTTTGCTACAGTGTTTATGATTCTGGTTATTCTGGACCATACTGCTTTTCTTCTCTTCACTCCTTTCAAGATCTCCAGCAGTTTTCTCTGTCTTTTGACATTTTACTTTAACACTTTTATTCCAAGATAAACATCTCCAGTCATCCACTTCATCACTTTCAATTATGCCAAAGTATTACAGGGCTAGCTTGTTCGCCTAAGGCATTATGAATTATTTGGGCATGCCACCACATTTTTATATAAGCTGAAAACAAATACAGTGCCAGGTAATTAGCAATTTAACATGGATTCTTTTATTATTCTTTAATAATCCCATGGTCCTGGCCTACTTCCTCCAAGCTGGAAGTTGCTAAAAACAGATGATACATCTATTACTGCGTTTATAACAGAAACAAATATAATACTATGCTGAAAAGTTATGCACCAGGACTTAAACATATGTCCCCTCTTAGTAAGTCAGTAGTCACAAAATGACTGCAGGGGGTTATAGCTAGTGTTGCTTCACCACCATTCAGCACCAGAAAATAAAGGGGAAAAGTAACATGGAAAGAAGAGGTGTATGAGACAGAAAGCATCACTGAAGGCAACATAGTACACTTATAAAAGTTCCTTAATACACTGGTAAGGACAGTATGGTCATAATTCTAAATTTTGTGAGAAAAACATCCGAAGATTTATCCTGGTAGTGTGTGAAAACTGAGTCCCTTAGGTTAGTCTGTTTCTTGATTTTATTCCAGCTTCCCTAACGCTAACCCATCAGATTTTATTCCTCCATTCAAGCAGTAGGGAGGGAACTTTGTAAATGTCTGCTATTGGATGTTTCTACCAGCTTTTAATTTAACATTCACACTATTTTGTGACAAAGGTTTTGCCTGAGTAGGTCCCTGGTCCCTCCACAGCTGAGTGTTGTGTTTCAGCGTAGAATGAGAAGCCACACAGTTCTTTGCAGTCACCAATAAAATCACCTATGTTCCCTTAGCCCCGGTTCACTCCACATAACTTTAGGCCATAACTGAGGCACTTACTTACACTAGCAACCGTGGCTCTCAGTCTTCTGCTACAGCTAGCATGGAGAAGGCAACACAACTCACCTGACTGCCCATTTGTTTCTATTTATCATAGAGGCTGTGGAGGTTCCTAACCTGGTTCCTAACTTTATTACCTTTGCTGAGTGACTAGAGTGAGGTAAGGTAAATCCAAGCTTTCTAAATGCACAAGACGATTGAAAATGAGCCTGCATGAGAAGATACGAAGCCAAAACTAACTGTAAGTCACATGCTGACTCCTTGCTGTTACCTCTTAACCACTTTACTGTAACAGCACGCTCTGGCCTGTTCATCATTTTCTTTATTCATACTCACAGAATAAATCCATTATATCATGCAGGAACAAAACCAAATTATTTCCCAATATTTGAAAGGAATTCTCAAGAGAGCTGAGAATATTCCAAGAAAGGAAGTTGACAGATATATTAATAATGTCATCTTGTCCTCATCTTTCCATACAAAGTTTTGCCTTTGTCTTCTCCTTTCTCTTTGATGTAAAAGGTTCTCATCTCTCCGTCAAGAAATTCCCCCTCTGCCATCTCCCTTCATACCTTTTGATCTCATCCTCCTGCCCATCCCACTACATTCTTCTCACATCCATAATCTGCCACACATCCTCTGATGTCGTCTCTTGCATATCTTTTGCTGCCACACTTCTCAGGACAAGCAAGCCTTTTTTCCCCTAACACCCTGATGTCATGTCATGCATCTCCATTCTCTAGCATTTCCACCAGCTTTCACTCTTTCCCTGCATCAAATTCAAACTCATGTTCCTCATTCTTGAGACTCAGCACAGGGCTGTCAAGCTTTCACATGCAAGGCTCTACCTTGCTTACCTTTCTTACAATTCTCCGTTGCATTTCATAATCTTGCATAAAAGTTAGTTTCCCTATCATACATCAGTTAGATCTTTCCTGAACACGTCTCCTTCAAGTCCATCTTGCTTTGGGGTCTTTCACAGAACATATTCCTCCCTGCCCTCTCCTTGTATGAGAAGTGAGAAACTTGCCTCACGAGGCTGAAGTTAGCTTTTGTTAAATCCTCCACCCATCCAAAGTGGCTACAAAAACTTTTTCAAAGATCAGTACTGTAAATAAGCTGTGCTAAATTAATCCATTCTTGCTGATAGTAACCTCAGGTACCTCAGATATAACATTAGGATTAATTTAACTCTTTGTTTCAAGGCAGTTTCTAATGAGGAATGCAAGATGGTCCTTCTGTAACAGGAGTCAAGGAGCACTGGCGGGCCCTTTCATCCCCTTCTAGGAGTTAAGCTGGTTGTTCAAGGCCAGCTGCATTGACAAGGGCTTCTGTGAAGAAAGCTAGAAGCCTCAGTAGACAGTCCTCTTCCTTCCCTTGGGAGCTGCTTTTAAGCTCTCGCCCTGGGGCCCAGCTGAGCTACAGCCCCAGCCGTTGTGCAGCCTTGTTGTCCTGGGTGAGCTCCATGTCACCCGACTGTAGCCACCTAAAAGTTTAGTGAGTTGATCTAAACTAATTGCCCCGTTCCCTTCACAGTCAGTGGGCAGCTGTGAAAGGAGCCACCAGCTGTAGGGTAGTATGAACTACAGGAAAGACTAGTCTGTCCCTGTTGTCTGTGGAGGAATCCTGACTTAAACTGGTGACTTACAAGTACATGCTGGAAACTAGGTGAGATGCTTTCCACCTGAGCAATTCAGCAGTACCTTCTCTGTGTTTTCTCATTCCGCAATTCACTTTTCTATTAAAATCTATTTTCCATCACCTTTCTACACAATGCAAAGATTCCTAAAGAAGGTTAGCTGTTTTTCCACACAGGAAGAAATGTTTTTTTAAGTGTAAACAAGTGCTTTTGCATGCTCAGGGTGCTCATATGTGTTTTTGCAGCAACATAAGTCATTAACATCTCACTTCATGTGTTTGGCCTTTTACCTGTGATTTTTTGGTTTGGTTAAGTATACAATTGAGCTGTCTGTGAGCCACTGTCTACAGCTGTGAATTTTGCACTATACATTTAATGTAACTATGCTAATATTTACTGATCTTGTTTTCTGATTTAGCTTGAGTTGTAATTTATTTGAAGTTATTTCTCCTTGGAGGGCATTCTTCATCCATTCATTCATTCACTCACTGCATCCATTACACAAGGCAAGCCAACAGTTTAAACCTAAGTGGGCAAGCAGCTTACAGTCTTTAAGAAGATATAAGCATTAGCACATTGCATTGTGACTTGTGTAATACTGATTTCCTCTTGGAAAGCAAGAGGACAGAGAGACAGTCAGTACATTTACAGCTACACAGTGCAAACCATGCTCAGACTGTCGAAAAAGCACAGACCAAAGCTCAGCTAATGAATTCTTTTTTTTTTTCCTTCTGAAAAATATGCTGAAACCTTTAAGGAACCCAGACTTATGATGTATGCACTTCTCAAATGGATTACTTGAGATCAACAGTCTTTTTAAAGTGCTAAATACTTAGACCTTTAAAACTTGCAATTCATTGAAAGAATTATGTAGGGCTCTACCTCATGTTTCAGCACAGTAAAGTGACTGTTGCACAGTACCAATACTTTCTGACGGGAATAACTTCTTAAGAGGTCACTAACATTCAACCTTTTTTAACTTTGCTTTTAAAAGTTGAAGGTGGGGAGATATTAAGGAGCTTTTTATGAGTTACTGCATTGGCATCACCCAGAACTACCTCGCAAAAGGTTAGGAAGTTCAGCACAGCATCAAAACTCAGACAAGTATGGCTTTTCTGCCCAAACTCTGATAGCATAGTCATGATTAAAGGCTCTTTTGGAAACTCAGAGCATTCCCCAAGCAAAATGGAAGATAACACAGAAAACAGGGCCCCAAGGGATAATAAAGGCAGATGAGCACTGACAAATGTTGCCAATCTGTTCCTCCTCTTGCTCCTCACAGCTATTCTTCAAAGAGGAATAACTTAGCAGAGAAAAGAATTTGTTCCTTTGTGATAAAGAAAGCAATGAAACAAACTAGAAACCCAGTGTTATGAACAAAGAAAAAACTAAAACTATCTAAATGCTTATTTGAATGTAAATCTCTTCAAAGAAATACAAGTAAGGCAAACTCTCAGCCTCTGTTAACCGATGTAATTTCCTTGAACCCAATGATGATTTAAATTAGCTAAAACTCTGGCCTTAGAAGTTTTTTTCCTTTTCTGATTACCAGAGAAGACATTCTACTCGAACAATCTTGTCTGTTCCCCCCTCCCCTCCACACACACACACCTCCTGCTTCTCATTTTCTTACAATTCCAAAAACTGGAAAGAAAAGGTGTCTTAGGTTCTCTCTGAATTCTCCTTAGCTTCCCTTCTTTATAGAAGAAGGGCTTTTATGTCTTTCACCTGCTCCTTCAGCAGGTAACCTGGTGACTTTTTCTGGAAACCTGCAAGCACTGAGGGGAGACCGTGATGATTTTGTATGCACAGTGATTGATATCCAAGGACTGAGCTGCTTAGTTCCTTGCTAGGTCAGGTCCTCTGCTTCTATGTCTTCTGTCCTGTTTTCTATGGTTTCTCTGGAGTTTTTTGTTTCTTTGTTTGTTTTCTTTAAACCATATAATAAAAATATCTGCAACTGGGTAATATTTTTATGTACAACATGGCATCCAGCACATAATTCAACACTTAATGCTTCAATGCCTTACTAGACAGGAAACAATGCAGCCAAGTGAAGATAATTTTTTCCTTTTCCTCCATACTTTCTCTGCTTTACACACAAATCCAGAGAGTGAGCCAAGAATACAGGGTTTTTTTCCTTTTGGAAATACATTGTGGAAGACTTTCTCTCTGGTCTCCGTTTTCTCTACCAGGCTCAGATTTCTCATAGACTGCACAAACTACATCAGGTATAAGAAATGCTGAACTGAACTGAAATCTCACCTCTCTCATGGATTTAGGAATGGTCCAGCAATGTGGTGTTACTGGGAGCTTTATTAAAG
The DNA here is from genome assembly GCF_000699145.1 of Aptenodytes forsteri. Classification (NCBI taxonomy): domain Eukaryota; kingdom Metazoa; phylum Chordata; class Aves; order Sphenisciformes; family Spheniscidae; genus Aptenodytes; species Aptenodytes forsteri. Next base: position 3,147,721 of record NW_008796110.1, read on the forward strand.
ACTTCTCCTTCAGCCTTTGGGTAGAGATAACTACTTCATTCTTTCCTTGTAAATTTTTCAACAGAAGTAGGACCCAATTTTTATATAAATGCCCATACTGTCACCCATGCCTTTCCCAGAACGGTGCCCTAGAGCACCAGGCTTTTAAACTAGGTAGACGTGTGGGAGAGAGAGGAGGGGAAGGGAAAGTGAGGAGGTGACTTCCATAGCTCACGTGAAAGCCATGGCACTTCACATCAGAGAATGAAAGATTTTTGGGGTCAGAAAAAGAGCTGACAAGAAAGGAAGGGCATAAATCTGTGGCTTAATCATTAACTCCCCCTCAAAACCCAATGATTCCCAGGATCCCATTTGTCTTGGATGCCTTATGCATTTTCCGTTAGACACTCATTGGATGAAATGTAAAACCAATCAAAGGAGTGGGCTGTAGTCACCTCTGCCAAGGACTGCCTTGCTCTGCAAGTTTTGCTCTCCCGTTTGCACCACGCTCATGTCCTGTCACTTAGACCCTCTGACTTTTTTGTGTTTTCTGATGCCTAGTTTCAACGGGCATTGATATGGGCCACAACCCAGCCCTACCTCTGTACTGGTGATTGCAGCACTCACCTGTGAATGTCAGCTGTGAGATACCCTAAGACAACCATAGGAAATGCTAAAGAGAGGACCTGAAATCATCTGAGTTTTGTACTGAGTCAGAGCTATAAGTGCTTATTACCTCTTGAATTGACACAGCCGTGAGTCATTGGTACAACCTGACTGGGCTAAATGGGGGTTAGGCACTGAGAGGCTCTGTTTTTTCTAACTGGGGACTGTTCTTGGCAATAACAGTAACCTGGCAGTACCCTGCAATAACAGTAACCTAACCGTAACCCAGGCAAGCTGAGAACATTAGTAGCCCACTAATTATTAAGTAATAAGCAGTTATAGCCTTTCAGGAGCCTCAGAGTGGTTAATCAGGGCTTTCATGAATAAAAAATCCATCTCCCGTGGTGCTAAACTTCAGTTTTTGGTGAAAGTGGGATTTAGGGCTTGTCTTTTGGGAGACTCATCCACAGTGAGGCAGGGCAGGAACAGATGCTGTTCTGGCTAGCCCACACTAACGTGCCCTGTAAACGCTCTCAGTGAGCTCTGCATCCTGGACCAGTTCTGCCCAGCGTTCGATGCCCGGTGGAGGTGCCCACAGCAGGAGCCTGTTCAAACTTAGCCCCTCCAGGCTCAGCAGAGAGAGATGGACATCATCAGGTGGACCAGGGGACACTTCCAAATAGGAAACAACTAAGAAATAAGTTATAATCAAAGGAAAAATTACTGCTGGTAGTTTATAAATGAGTACAGTTAATTCAGTTACAGTCTAATTAATCCGTATCCATTGCTTCTTTTGTCTCATTTACCAGTATTTGAAGGAAAAGTTATCATGTGACTCAGTAGGATGCTTGTTGAGTAAGGACTAATAAATTTGGTCTTATGAACTTCTCTTAATCAAGTGCAAATCAATACTGCTTAAATGAATTATAGTGTGATTTATGTAGGATTTGCCTCTCCCCTGCTCTCCAGAGTATACCTGAAAGCTTTGACTAGTTAAGCTACAGTAAGTCAGTTAAGAGTTTTCCTCTGGTGCTTAAAATGTTTTCTTTTGTTTAGTTTTGTTTTCCACATGATGTTTATATCATAGAAATATTCCTACTGTACTCTACTAAGTAGAGTCTTTATGTTTTCCAGGGTTTCTGCATTTTTAAAGATACTGGGGGAAAATATCTCTCCAAATCAAGAAAGTTCCCATTTTCTGTTTTGTCTGGGTTTTTTTTTGTTTTGTTGTTGTGGGTTTTTTGGGGTTTTTTTTGTTTTGCTTTTTTTTTTTGTGGCTACTGTGATGTAATGCAATTACTTCAGACAAGAGACAACAAGGCTGTTTCTCTGAGATGTTGGTAAACTGATGATGTCAAGTGAATATTAATTGGTCACTGAAGCATAACTCTTTAATTGCCTCATACAGACTATGGAAATGCTGTAATTGTTCATAAACTGGGTGGGTGGCATCTGGAGGGTGTGGCATCTTCTTCCTCTTGTTATATTGTTGTTACAGTCATTTTTGTCCCTTCCCTTTGCTACTTCCATGACTGCCAAAGTAACTCCTTGGAGCTGAGCAGAAGATATATAGATAGTAAGCAGCAACCAACATTTGGGCTTTCTTCACTGCGATTATTGTGTGTGTGTCTGTTTTGTTTGTTTGTTTCCAGTTGCCTTGTTAATGAGGCAGTGACCAAGCTGTGCTGCTCACAAATGAGGGTTTGCCCCAGACAGCTGCTTTGCCAAGTCCTCGTGCTTCCTTAGGTCATTGCCTTGTTGTCTGCCCTTTTCCCAGACTGACTGTACACGGCACACACCTTAGATCTTTGTGCCTGTGAATATAAAACACTCTTAAACCAAATTCACTCTAAAATACCACTTGCACTTTCCTTGCCTTCCTTCACTTCTACCCTCTCTTTGATGAAATGAAATGACCATAATAAGAACCAGAACAGTGTAGAAACAGCCCTAACTTCTTTCTTCTTGGTAATGTTGGTTATTAATGCATTGGGGGTAGAGACAACACAGGATTTATACATCTGTGAGTTAAGCATCAACTGTGGAGCAGGATTCAGAAGCCAGCTTGAGGAGGGGTGGAGAAAACCCCTAGAACTTCTGTACCTGAACTCAAGCTTCTCTCCAGGACCTGTACACATGAATCAGAGTTGTAAACAGTCATATTTCCATTTGGAAACCATATCTTAGTATTTTTGCCTGCTGGTGCATTGATTTTTATGAAAAAGTAAAGCAGGACCCATCATTTTGGAGGTGGTGGATCAGCTTTTCATGTAATACTCTCTGACTAGAGAGAACACTTCACTGAAAACAGAAAACCATGCTTCAGACATTTCTTCATAGTGAAGGCCTATGGCCTGTAACTACTAAATTATGGGGCATGAAGAGGCAGCTCACAGATTCTGTTAAAAATGCAAGACTCAAGGAGCCAGACAGCAAGAAGAAGCCCTCAGCAGGAGTCTGGATTCAGCTCCCATGACTGCTTCTGTGCTCAGTCAAATATTGAATATAACTTACCTGAATATTTTCAAGAGCGGAGTCTAGGACTCCCTTCTATAAAGGCACTACAGATATCATGAAGCTACTGCTACTGCTTACTGCTTATCTCTGTGGCCACATAATTTCTGTGCTGTAATTCAGCTCCAACAATAAGTAGAGAGATCCCTTAACATACTTCAGGTTACAGCAGGTGGCTAGGGCACTCTCCTGAGAAGTCTTTAGTTCAAATCCCTTTGGCTGACATGGATATAAATTCCCAGCCTTTCACACTCTACATATTTGGCAGTATCGCCAGTTTATTATGAAATACGCAGGTAGATGCATCACCTTTTCCAGACCTACTTTTATTTCTGCTATATTTTTCACACACTCCATTACTTTTCAAAGAGACAAATGTGAGTATGTATGATGATACATAAACGTTCATCTTTAACTGTTATTATTTTGGCTGCTATTCTCCTGACATAATTTGCTATTTTGTAAAAACTCATTATTTACTGAATTGTTTTTTCATGTATGTTTGATCATGCATATTTAGGAATCAAGGTTATTAAATGTAGTGGTCAGAAGTTTGAGATAAACCTGCTTAGGGGTAGTACCTCAACTGACAGTATGCTTGACCACAGTCCAATTATCACACTATTAATGCTTCAATTGACTTTTAATATTAAAATGTGATGGATTCTGTTTGGAAATTTTATCATGACATTCCTGATATGGAAGTTGGTATAACAATTTCTACTGTAAGTTCATTTAACTTGCATCATATAAAAGTGCTGTTATAAAGAGCTATGGGCCAAACTGAAATAACTAAGAAAGGAGTTTTGTGTAGTATGGGGTCTGCAAGGTTAAAGTTCTGGAGAAGCATTTTTAAACACAGATTTTTTTTTTCATCTTGGAAAAGGAAGAACTGAAAAGTTCTAGAAAAAGTAGAGAAGATTCAAGGTCACAGGCTAACTGGTTTACCCGTGTGTTTCATGCTTTTGTCTAGCTGCATGTTAGAACGTTACATTTCAACCAGGCTCCTCCTGCACCCATGTGTCTCATATGATTTCTATGAGCTATTCTAGCCACCAGTGTAAATAAGCAAAGCACCGGAACTGAAGTTTTCCAGTTTAGAAGCACTTCCACAAAGCTCTGACAAAAACTTGAAGTCCAAGTGTGGTCTGGACTGCTCCAGTACCACCAGAGGCTGACCTTCATATTTCTTATTTCCAAGCGCCCTTGTGTCATGGCCACACCAGTAATGCAAAGTAAACCTCAGATCTGAGTCTTCATAGCTCAGGTGGCAAGTCATCTGCTAAAGCACAATATAACAGAAAACCTAACTTAGCTTATGCTGAAGCGGTCATTTACATTAAACTGTGTTTTCCAGTGGAATTTTATAAGGTACCAATCTATAACAACATGAGTATTCCTGAGCATAAGAAGAAATAAAACAGAGCAAACAAAAAAACCTCATCCTTCAGGAGATGACAGTGTTGTTAGTTGTTAAGGCGGCTGCAAAATTTCAGTAGGCAGCTGCAACTTATGCTACACAACAACAAAAAATATGATTATTCAAAAAACATTGAATGGCTCCTGAATAATTTTAACCTCTGACTGTTTGTTACAAGCAATGAGAAAGCAGTGAATAACAACCCATTCACAAGGTCATTTTTATGGAAAAATTTATCTCCAGAGCTGAACTGCACAGAGAATCAGATGTCCACAGGAACATTTGATTTGTTTGTGAGATATTTGTAATGCAAGTAAATTGTACATTTTGATTTCTTACTGTTATTGTAATAGAAGCCAGATCGTTATCCATTCTTTGTAACACTGCTGTAGCAGATGGGTACAAAAGTCAGTGACCTACCTAATCCACCCACAGGATCTAAGACATCACACCAAGTTTCAGAATGGTGTGGTCTGCAAATACTATTGCACTTTGTCATTTTATCATCATAACTTTTTAAAGGGAGAAATATCAGCCATGCTTTATGAGTCTGTTCTGGTGAATTAGCAATTGATGTGATTCCCCATGGGCATTAAAAGTAGCAAAAAGTACTTACCATCTTGGCAAACAAGCCTGGCATTTTGTAGAATGGGGCCTTCAAAATCTATGCATCCTCATTGCAAATTTTTTTTTAGATTTAATTTATGCATTTTATATTGGGTTTGCACATGATGTTCCACAGAAGAGACATATTATCATCTATCATCAGATGTAATTTTTTTGAACAGTGATGTAATAAATCATTGGAAGAAGTTAAAAAGGGATACTGTAACTTCTCCATCACTTTCACTCTTTAAATTAAGTGTCCATTTGTACTCTAATCCACAGTTTTTCAACAATTTTATATAGGCAGTTAGATATAAAAAAAAATGTGCAAACAGTTGTAATATTTCATGTATGGTCTCAAGAAAATGATTCTGGAAATGTTGCTTTCCTTTGCATTCTTATTTTTCTTAAAAGTAATATTATTTTACAGGCTTCCCTACTTGACTTTCTGGGTTTCCCATATTTTGAGGAAGAAGGAAGGGAATCAAACCCACAAGTTACAAAAAGCTTTTTCAACAGAATGTTGTTGGTCAACCTGCTCAAATCACGGGTTCAAATTCTTTGGACTTTTTATGCAGGATGTAAAAGCTAACAGCAGTGTCCTTTTAGATTTTTAATATTTTAAGCTTCTCTGAAAGATCTGGACAGTGCAGGTTTACTGCTTACCATGCTAGCTATCAAGCTCCTTTAGAGAGAGAGAGTAAAAAAGGTTTGTGTCCCTCCCACAGTAATCAACTACAATTGTAAAGATGGAAACAATTGACAGGATCGGTTAGCTGGTGTAAGAGAGGATCAGTTAGATTCAGCATCATATCACCTAATTGTAATTAAGCCCTGCTGGATCTAGTATTTATGTGTATCAAACTGATATGATGCTGAACTCAATTTGCTTTTTATTTGTTTTACAAAACCACTCTAACAGACTGTGTCCAGGTCTGAATGTAATAACATTGTTGACAAATCTGAAGAGAAAAATTTACGTGCCCATAAATAGAATTACTTTCTGTTTATAAATACAATAGTAAAGATTGGGAACATGTTTGGTTTTGCCTCGTTCTTGTTAATTGGGAGTGATACTGGCCAAACCTTTTTCTGTCTTTAGAAATCTGGGAATAACCTCTTTTCCTGACAAGCACATGTCCTGCCCCCACCGCCATTGTATATTTTAAATAAATTCATTCATCCTGTCTTTATCTGACACTTAAAATCTCACTACTTCCTTTGCATATAGGCTCTATAGATGTGACAGATGTCAAACAATACCCAATGAAATCAGTGGAGTGCCTGTCACAGGGGACTCGGTTGCCCAAGCGCAGCCCCCTAGTGCCAGGTGAGGTGCTGTAGGGTACCCTGCAAGCCTCCAGCCACTGCCCCAGGAGGGCAGGAGTCTATCGTGGATTCATTGTCCTATTGCAACCCACACCACCCTCGGGCACTGAGGCTGACACTAGCTGCCTATCTATAGGCTACTGATGCCACCCTCTTTGATCAGTAAGGGGCCTTGGGGGGCAGGATTTAAATATCATTTGCTCTATGAGTGTGTCTTCTGCACACCTCTGACGGAGCACTGCTGAATTTAGTGGAGTTTACATATCTATGCAGCAGAACAGAATTTGTTTCACTGCATTAAAATCAGTGCATACTGTAAATCCCCAGAATCTCTTTGGCACAGCTTGTGAAGCTGTACGTCTCAGAGAATTGCTTCAGATCTGTGTCAAGGCTTCTGACTCAGAAACCCTCGTATAATCACAAAACTGTATATATTTCAGATAAAATAACACATTCTGTTCCTGGAGGTTTTTTATCTAAATCACGTTTGTGATCGCACCTTTACAAATCAGCAACCTTGATATGCCTTTGAAAGTTTTCTGAAACTTGCAATCCTAAGTCCTGGCCAGTGAGAACTTCATCATTCAGTTATTTTTGCTTTCATTTTTTTTCTTAATGTCTTCCTTATTCCAGATGCTCTCTTCTGTCCAGTTTTGTTTTTCAAAAGAGAACCAGAGAGACTGATGATACATCCAGCCCTGTAGATGTTGGTGTTCTTGGCAGACTCTAGTTGAACTGCTGCTGCAGATAGGAGTAGGTGGGACAACTCTCAAAATGGCCCCAAAAGCAAACATGTGAGAAATGGAGACACCTTCAAAGGTGAAAAGAAGAGGTGACACAGTTGTATTCACAGCTCTAAACATCAGCAGGAAAGGCAGATAATGTTCCCTCAGAGACTGTCTATGGAGACATTCAGGAAAGTTCAGAAAGATTAACTAGAGCTATAAAGTTAAATCTCAGAAGTAGAATACAGAAATTAAGGGCAGGTTTGTTGAGCTGAAAGAACACACAGGAAGGCAGGAGACTTGGCTTCTGTTTCTGCCTCTGGCACTGACCTTCTGCATGACCACCATGGTTGGCTGTTCTCACTCTTCTCCTCTCAGCAAAAGTGTAATAAGGATATTTGCCTACTCTGAAAACGGTTTGTGATCCATCCAATATTATTATTGAGTTATTGTTTTATGGATGCTGTTATTTAGAAATGGTTGTGCTTTGGAACTTTATGAGACAGCCCTGTCTCATATAAGGCAGAAAAGACAGGAAACTAAAGGCCATCCTGTTTCTGAAGGAGGTGTTTACTTCTGGGTTTGTTGTCTGGGTTCCTTTTATAGATAATGGAGACTTCTGTGGTTCAGTTAATCTTATCTGAAAGTAGATGCCCTGAAAACATCACATCAGTCATGTCCTAAAATTGTTTGTTTTTTTCCATTGACTATAAAGAGCACCTAGAATGACAAGCTTACAGCTGACATCAGACGTTAGGTGAAATGAATCCCACCTTCTGAATTAACTTTCCTGAGCATGTCAAGACACTGACAATTCACATAGCACCAAAATTAATCTATTTTCCAGGAAAATTTTCATACCCTCTCTATTAACTCTCTAATTTGGTCCAAAAAACGCTGGGAAAAGATGGGTAGTTGTTCATCTTAACCATTTTAAAGTTGAACAGTGTTTGTCTTTTGAAATTTGTTTAATTATGTGATCAACCTATTCTTCCTTCTGACTCCCATGCAAATATAGGTTTCCCACTGTGATAGATTTCTACATGTTTCACCTATCCCTAAACCTGGGTAATGGTGGATTACTTAGACATCAGAGGTAACATGGAAAGAGTATCAGAAAAAAAAATATTTTTTATTTCTTCTTCAGCGTGATAAGACACTGGTAAAATGGATCAATAAAAAGTGCTATATTACTGTATCCAAGCTGTATCCATCGGAGAGGTCCCTACAGTATTTAAAATTATGGTGCATATCATTATGGTGACAATGCTGGTTGTGAGGAGGTACTTTCAAAACTTCCAGTGCTGGAGAGGGAGAATGCACCTTCCCACACTGAACTGTGGACAGATAAGTCATCTTATTCTCTGTAGTCTTTTTTCCTCCTGCTGTCATAGCATTTGCCTGGGGGTTGTTAGCAATGCTTTTGGCTGCAGTGCAGGACTCATGGTCACATGTCTGCAAACATATGTTTTCCCCTAATGGCTGTATGCCTTTCCTGCCTTCTGCTGACATCTCAAAGCTCAACTTGCAATGGAAAGTGGAGGCTCCTCCTATGTAGTTTACCTATCACTTCTATTATGTTGTCTCCTCATTGGAAAGGATTAGAGATGTCGCCAGAGGGAGATGCCAGTTTCTACCCTGGACAATCAGGCAAACAGAAGCAGAGGAACCTCCCCAGAACTGCTAAAAGTTTTTTTATGCTCTGTGGTTCATCAGATTCTGATATTTATGCCACTAGTGTAAATCCAGTGCTGATTTTTTATGTTGTTTGAAATGAGGTCATAGAGCTGACTTCTTTTGTCCATTATGGTCTCATTTTTCTATTTATAGATACTGACATATAACAGTTTTTAAAGAGAGCAGTAATAGTGCATTTGCAGCATATGCTATTGAAAAGGTTGCACTGCAGAGGTTCAGAAGCATGGAAAGAGCAAAAACAGCAGCCAAGCTCTCCAAAGAGAAAAGGTTAGCTAAAATTGTGAGTTCCTCTCATTGTGATATCTTGCCAACAAGTCACAGATGTACAACACATGAGCAAGTGAAAAAGTGATTATGAGGGTTTTAATGGCAACCCTGAATCCATAATGCATAATGCATTCATCCCAAGGTGCTTTTGTGCATCTGTTAAGATATTTTCACTAGTAGTGTAAGAGCTTTTAAAACCATTTTCTGAACTGTTTGTTCATTTGCAGTGTTTAATTGATATTTTATATTTTTGTCCTTATTACTTTCTGACATTAAGCCATGACACAATGCATGAATATATTATAGTGACAGTTGTTCCAGCTTCCGTTTGTGATTCATCACTTTGAGCCCTGTCATCATTTTTGCATATTTCTTTGTGCCCTCTTCGGCTTTTGCAGGGTCCCTCTGACACTAAGTTGGCCCTAGCTAGGCATGGTAGTGTGTCTGAGTCTTGGCTTGTTTCCCTAGAGGCTCATATAAGCCAGAATGTGGCCTAAGGTCCTTTGCTGAGAAAAAAAGTAATTGCTGTTCATTTCTGTTCTTCCTCTTGTCATACAAGCAGCATTCTGCTCCAACTTGTCTTTGATCTCTCTGATACTCAAATAACACCCAGACAGTTCCTCACTGAGCTTATTTCTTCCCTTACCAATTTTGTACAAAATAAAAACCGAGACTATTTTTGATCTACAGCAGTAGGAGTGAGAAGAGATTCTGGCCCAGTGATCCATTTCCACCCTCACCTATCTAGGTGCTGCTCATGCTGATTTAAATGATGGCTGAAGCTGGTCTTTTGCCATCTGAATTCTAATTTCTCTTCCAACCCACTACATCTCCCTGCTGTATTTACAGAGAACACCACATCCTCCCTGTTGCCTTTGGCCTTGAGGCCCAAAACTTATCTTGCTTTTGAAATTAGTCTTTTTCTTTGTGTTTCCTTTTTTTTTTTAATACAGTAATCTCAAATAGCCAGACATCCCATACACCCATTTATACCAATGACACACAAGAATAAAGTGGATGGGAAAAGATGAGTTATTAGAGTGACACTTCTTGGCTTCAATATAAGGTACTCTACACACGGTGGAAGTTAGTGGAGACCCTGTCAGCACGATTAAGTCATTTGTAAGTGGGGAGAAAAATAAAGCTGTATAATTCTCCATTTATCATCTCCCTGAGCTGTTCCCTCCCACAGCAGTGATATCACCAACACAAAGCCCTTCAGACAGATCTTTATCCTGACCAGAATGATGCTTTCTGAGCTTGTTGCTAACCCCTTGTTTCAGTCTCCTCTGAGGTACAGCTTTTTTTTTTTCCTCAGTTGATGTCAATTATGTTCACTGTTTCACACCTCTCAGCTTTATGAATTATTTCCTTTAAAAATAACTCCAGCAGATATGTCAGCCATGATTTATTCTGTATGATATTATAACAAATTGCTTTCATGAGCTGATATTTTGCCAGACGTTTTGTGGCCTCCAGGCCTGAGTCCCTCTGTGTTCACCCCAGTGTAAAGCGGGCACCACTGAATTCACTACTGACAAGCACATGGGTAAAACCAGCACCTTTGAAAACAGAACAAGATCTTAAACTAAATTTTTGAAACGTGATAAGTGATTTGGGGAATAAAATTTGAAGATGCATTAAATGCAACATAAAGGAGTCATGGTATAACAAAGGACAAAAAAGCCAAGTGTGGATTTATTTTGTGGACTAAAGAAATATTAGCCTGTCCATCATTTAAGTTATCCAGTGAAGGGTATGGTCCTGCATCAGACACTGGAGAACATGACTGCAAAACCCCATGGCTGTTCCTGGATATTAACATTACAGAGCCCCCCACCTCTGGTCCTTTTCCATCAGCAAAACTCCTGCTGACCTTGACAAGAGCAGGTTTGTACTTTGGCAAGAGCTGCTTTGAATTGTTTGAGTCTAATTTACCTTTTTTATTCCATTGCGTTGGAGGGCAAATAAGTACTTAGAGATCTAGATAAAGAACCACACTTACTTATCAGCATAATAAAAATGATTGATTGATTGATTGATTGATAAATTAATTAGTACCTAATAGCCAGAGGAGTTCTGGAGAGTTGTGCAGGCTGGAAGAGATCAGTTTAAATGTTAAACACACAAGAGAGAAGGATGAGGTACAGTAGCAGTTTATAAGAACAAACGTACTGTGGTAAAGAAGAACAGAGAACAGAAAGAAAGGTGGATGAATGTCTTGAGACAAGCCAAGTGCACAAGCACACATTTAAAAATTAGAGTTAAATAAAATGTTTTCCTGAGGCTTTGAAATGTGGGATCTATAAACAAAGCACAGGGCTAGGACAGAACTTGCAGTTCCCTTTTGTGTCTGGGGGCTTTGCACCTCAAGAACACCCACACAACTGGTGGCATGGGCAGATGCAGCTCTGACAGCCCCTACAGAGAGGGCCTTCAAGTTTATTGTGTGATGAGGTAAGGTCTTTGCATTGGGTGATGTGTGGGCCATGACTGCTTCATGGTGCCATAACGCACCTTCCAGGTAACCTGAGCAACCTGTCCAGTTTTCTTTGCTACTGAGGGAACACAAGAGGAGGTGGTGAAGGGAAGAGTGTGAGAACTAATGGGATGACAGAAGACTCCCTTGGCCTTCCTCATAAGTTTGTTCCTCACTGGAAGCTCTTAGCTGCCAAAATGAATATTAAGATTACCCATCTGAGACAGCCTGAGACCTACCTGAGGCAGTAATGTGTTATTTCTGCTGTATAGAGTGGGGGATGCAGAAGGGCTAGGGGTCTGATTCGGTAAAGTTATCTCTCCCTTTAGAGACCTGCATTTCGCTCTAACAAGTTACTGGGCAAAACACAGAAAAAAGGATCAAATTGTTCCTTAAACATCTTTAAATACACAGTCATTAGTATCTGTCTTCCTTTTACTTTTTGTCATTGTTTAAACGATGCTCTCAGGTCCGAAGGTACAGAATATATTTTTAAAGACACTTCACAAGTTTGCTCCTCATTATATCTTTATACAATATACAGTAACCTTATTTGCTCAAAAATTGTCCTATTAAAATACAGTGAATAACCTGGATAACCTCTGTGTGAACCCTGATCCTTATTATCTTGCAATTTCAGTTGCTCCAGTGTACTCCTCCTATCGTCTCTGTGACTAACAGCGGTTTCCTTTGAAACCTGCTCAGTTGCTTCTCTCTGTGTAGTCTTCAGTTCAGGCAGAAAATGCATCTGTCCCCTACCATTTGCACAAACAGTGTGGAGCTGCCATCCGCGTGCTGCCTGCGCTGTGACTGAGGGACAAGTGTGGTCCCCCCCAGCTCCGGCCACCAGGTCAGGAGTGCTCTCCCAAGCCCCACGGCCTTTCTCAGCTCCATGGCTGGGAGGTGGAGAACGCGGCAGAGTGTTCTCTGAGGTGCTGGCAAAGCACCTCGCTGATTTTATACCACCAGCAACTCCCCAATAACACTACAAAATTGTTCCAGGAAAAAAAATTGCCAGACGAGCTTTTCTGGTAAAAGGCAGGCAGAATCTTACCCATCCATCAGGTCGGTTTGGAGGGGTTATTTCTCAGCAAGCTAACACTCTCGCTCTTTGTGAATGTGTCTGTGCTTGAATAGTTTTACCCCTATTTTCTGCTATCCTTATATGCTTTTTTTCCCCGAATCTTTGTTCTGGGATATCTTTACAGAACCTTTCCCATCTTTTCTCCCTGGAATATTTAAGCTGATGTCCACCAGCCTACTATATGCCAACATTTTCATGAGGAGTATCTTTCCTTCTGTATCTCTTAATCAAAAGAAAAAAAAATAGATGGAATGAAAAGTGTGGAGGCCCAGAGTGACAGGGGAAGTCAAGTTAATTCCATTGTTTCAAAACACAGGAAAAATATGTGCCAAGTCCCAGTAAGATTGTTATTTTGATGGTGCTGGTGGAGCACAACATACTGATGCTAATAGGTGGAAACAAATCCTGTCTCACAAAACTCATTTTGCTTCAAGCAGGAGCTGAGGAATTGGCCCCCTTCTCTCTATGCAGCTTTCATGAGTCTGGAATTGGCACAGACTCAAGCTCCACTTCTAGTCCCAAAACAAGATTTTGAAAGCAACATAGCCTTTTGGTTTTTCATCGTCAAGGAGACTGGGCCATTTCAAGACCCATTCCATAGTAAATTACTACTAACTGCCAGCTGTTAACAAACTCAACATTGTCTCCCTTCTGTATAAACAGCTGTGTTACAAGAACGAAAGAAAAAGAGAGAGAGGAAAGGGCTTGTTACAGCCCCATGGTGCCAGTGAACTTTGTGTGCTCTGATTTGTGAAGAATTCAGTGATTGTGTTTTAACGGAACATGAAAGTATTGAAATAGGAAAGTAAGCAAGCATTAGATGACCCTCAATATTATATGATTCTTGCTGCATGGCAGAGTTTGGACCCTGAGCTATACAGAAAAAACTCCTTGCATCCCCAAAGTACATACAAACTACGGCAGAGTGCACTGCACTGCTCATTGGAATAACTCATTTGTCCTTTTAGTACTCAGAGTTTACAAGTTTGATAATGAAACCTCTGGGAACAGTATCAGTACAGTCAATATACACCATACTTCTGCTGAAACTTTGCAGCAACAATCCATCAACATACTAGAGAAAACTAAGTTGCCTGTATACTTCAGTAACTCAGAATTGTTCAGCTCTAATGCAACACTTGGTTGCCAGGTCAATCTCGTAATAGTCATTGTGACAAAAAACATTTACATACGTGCATCAGTGAACAAATTTAATGATGTTGGATAGCGCAGTAATAAGAAGTTGTGTAAAATGTTTTGCTAGAGACTACAATGAGGTGGGCCGCAGATAAAGCATGAAAAAATTCAAGTATTGAAATTAGGCTTAAAAACAAGGGTTTGAAAACACAAACCTCTTTTGTGCCACTAGAAATGTACTCTGCTGGCAAATCCAGACAGAAAGCAAAGCATTTTGAGGCACTGTCAAGGGTTTGTTAAAATATGGCTGGACACTGAAGCAAAGCCAATTTACACAGTACCAGTTGGCAAGCACAGGGGTGTTTATTCTGCTTGATAAGCATCTCCTTAGTAACTCTATGAGTCAATAAATTGGGTTGATGAGCAGCATGTGGGGGAAAAAACTTGAGTGCAATAATAGTGCAACATGGAGAATGTTAACCAAATGTTAGGAACAGTAACCTGAAATCAAGGCTGCAGAGGTTGCTTTTTGCAAGGGGATTCAGGGTAAATACATGAAAGGTGAATGACGAGAAGTATGCAAGGGAAGATAATGGGCCAAATTAGCCTGCAGCTCACATCCATGCTTATTTCCCTCTGCTTGCTCAAGTTGGATTCTGAATCGATTTTCCCTGTTTGACAGTCCTTTATTTGAATTGCTGTTGACGGAGTGCCAATAATTGTGAGTGGTACATAGGGGAAAATGAGGTCCTTGCTCAGGTGGGGTATATCTGACCCATAGGCATTTATAATTCTAGCTTAAAGGACTTCTTTATATCCAAAGGCTAGTTTGGTTTCACTCCCCTAACTACTGTATTTGATGCCATTTACCAATGTCAGAGAAGGGACAGGTAAGAGAAAGATTAATCAGTGGAAATCCCCATTCCTGAGATGAAGTTGCATAGTAATCCCCAACACCACCAGGGCAGGCCTTCATTGTTGATCACAAATCTATCAAAACCTTGATTCTTGTTATGTATCTCTCCTTTCCCAACCCTTTACTGTTAGGCTAGCCTCTCTGGGGAAATTTCAGATGAGGTAACACTGCCTGAAATGATCAGCAATAGTAATGGCATAGAGAATGGAATTTTAAATTCCAGACGTATATTTAATAATCTCCATTGCTGTCTAAGGGAGCCAAGCATATCCAAAATCAAATGCAGAAGGCCTAATGCATAAGATGAATAGCCTATGAGGTCAGAGAACAGTTATGATTATCTAGTCTGACCTTTTGAATAACTCAGATCCTGCAGTTTCACCTAATCATCCCTACACCAAGCCCATAACTTTTGACTACACTATGACAGATATTTCAGAAACGCATCGAGAACAGATTTAAAGAATTAAAGTGACAAAAAATCAATTGTATCATTAGTAAGCTGTTCCTGTAGTCAATTACTAAAGCTGATTCACAGAAAATGTTGACAGAATCATGCCCCCCAAAAAAGTGCACTCTAATGAAATCAAAGTGCTTCACAAAACACTGTAGAGTGGTGTGGTTTTGCTTCAGGTAAGAGAATAGCTTCAGGCAGACACATTGAAATTCTTTATGTTTTGAAATGGCTTCACTAGAAATTCTGATTTTATATTATATTGTAACAAAATGAAATAAAAACATTCCAACTTCCTGAATTTTTCTTTACTAAGAAATTTGGATTCTTGGGCTTCATTCAGTCAAAATACAAGTATATATAAAAAAGAGATATTTTATACTCTTAGTTGTTCCAACCATGTATTAATTACCCTCACAATAAAACTCTTAAAATCCAGGCTGAACTTGAGCTAAATTGACTTCAGCTCTAGATAGAGGATCTTATTTTTCATATAATAGTGTGCCTGATGACCAGCTTTTACAATTTTCTTTATTTCTCCTTTGTGAACAAGTCAATTTTTTAACTTCTTCCTGGAAAACAGGACAGATTGAGGTTCTCCAGACTCTCACCGTGAAGTGGTTTTTCTACACTTCTAATCCTTATGATGGCTTTTTTTAAGCTCTTTCCAGTTTTCAGCACCCCTTTTAGACATGTGACTCCGTTATTACAACAACCACTGAACTATTGGCACCTTTTACATTCAGTGTATAGTCACTGCCACTAACTTCTAACAAGCCTCTTAGCTCTCTTCAGTAATGTATTAAGATTTACGTGATCAAACTTAGGAAGCATTGCATCTCATCCTAAGGATGCCTAAAATACGGTGGATGAATCATGCCCTAAAAGTGTTGACTTCTTTTCATTGACTACCAGTGGAGCCTTGATGACAGCGCAAAAGTAGACATCAGCACTGTAGATATTGAAAGGTAGGTGGGATTAATTCCTTTGCAAGAAACCAACGGTCTGAATCAGTTTTTGGCTCAGACACATACAGTTTCTAAATCTTTTTTGTATTGTACTCACAACAGTTTTCTTGCCTTTGTATAAATGGAAAACATATTCCAAGGTTAAAACGATGACTCATCCACCCATGAGAGTTTCTATCATTAATTTAAAATAATTTTTTCTTATGTCCAGCACTGACTGTTGATAGAGTCATTCAGGCTAAACAGAGGTTAAGTGGTGAAATTAGTATGGGAATTATATTTTAAATTCAAGTCTCACCAAAAAAAGAAAAAGTGATGGCAGTGGGATAAGTTTATGTATCATTGAAAATTGTAAAGACACCTCTAAGTTGCATGTGAACAGTGAGTGGGCACGATAATTTCTTTGTTTTACTGTTGCTGCTGCTTCCCACTGTCACAGTATTTCGCTTCCTGCATGTGGACACAGCATTTCTGGTTCACAGAAAAGACTCATTTCCCTGACTCATAAGACTTAAAAGATTTGTCGTTAAAAGGGGTTTGTCCACTCCAGTTTTGGTCTCTCTAACGAGGCAGTCAACAAGCATCCAGGCTAGATGGCGAGTCAGGAAATTTGTGATTTGTTCTCATAGAATCACAGAATCATAGAATGGTTTTGGTTGGAAGGGACCTCTGAAGGTCATCTAGTCCAACTCCCCTTCCATGGGCAGGGACATTGTTCACTAGATCAGGTTGCTCAAAGCCCCATCCAACCTGACCTTGAACACTTCCAATGATGGGGCATCCACAACTTCTCTGGGCAACCTGTTCCAATGTCTCACCTCCATCATTGTAAAAAATGTCTTCCTTATTTTTAATTTAAATCTACCCTCTTTCAGGTTAAAACCGTTGCCCCTTGTCCTGGCACTACAAGCCTTAGTAAAAAGTCTTTCTCCGTCTTTCTTATAAGCCCCCTTTAAGTACTGAAAGGCCTCAATAAGGTCTCCCTGAAGCCTTCTCTTCTCCAGGCTGA
>NW_008796110.1:3165011-3173658 GCF_000699145.1 Aptenodytes forsteri
CGCTCCAACAGGTCCATGTCCTTCTTATGTTGGGGGCCCCAGAGCTGAACGCAGTACTCCAGGTGGGGTCTCACGAGAGCAGAGTAGAGGGGCAGAATCACCTCCCTCGACCTGCTGGCCACGCTTCTTTTGATGCAGCCCAGGATACGATTGGCTTTCTGGGCTGCAAGCGCACATTGCTGACTCATGTCCAAATTTTTGTCCACCAATATCCTCAAGTCCTTCTCTACAGGTCTGCTCTCAATCCATTCATCCCCCAGTCTGTATTGATACCAGGGCTTGCCCTGACCCTGATGCAGGACCTTGCACTTGGCCTTGTTGAACCTCATGAGGTTCACATGGGCCCACTCCTCAAGCCTGTCAAGGTCCCTCTGGATGGCATCCCTTCCCTCAAGCAAATCAACTGCACCACTTGGTTTCGTGTCACCTGCAAACTTGCTGAGGGTGCACTCAATCCCACTATGTCATTGATGAAGATATTAAATAGTATTGGTCCCAGTACAGACCCTTGAGGGACACCACTTTTTACTGGTTTCCACTCGAACATTGAGACACTGACTGTAACTCTTTGGAAGTGGCTGTCCAGCCAATAAACTACTAAACTTCTCAGCTACATCATTGTCCTATGGAAGTCTCTGACTAAAGCACTTCATCACCTATTTACCTTCTCACCCTTTGTGTCTCACTATAAAGTCTGGAAACTGGGTCTGTTTCTTAATACACAAATGCCTAAAGCAACAGGACTTTCCTCTGTGGCCTCTAAATTTATTGGGATGAATAAATAGGTAAATAGTGTTAACTGTTGACTGAGAACTCACTTTACAGTCATAATGCTCTTAACTGTCAATAAAGGAAGAGTTGAGATCCCAGACTGAGTAACATCTGTGCAGAGAATTCCTCCTGGCTTCAGTGGGACTTCTCCATACCCAGAGGGATTAGAAGACCAGATGTTTGGGCAGGATCTGAGCTGGCATCAAAAGGTTAAAAAGCTGTACAACTCATACTCATTTGTGCTATACAGTCAGCTTGTCTCCATCACAATTAAAGCCTGTTTGTCTTTCATATCACAAGAGAATTACTACTTTGTTCCATGTAAAAAGGGCTATATTGTGTAGTAATAATAGGAATACATTAAAAATATTTTAAATCTTTTAATCATTTCAAGTATGGAGGATAATCTATATCCTTCTATTTCATTTATTTAAAAATAACGTATTTTCATGGATTTTTATTGTATTAAACATAGAATATGCTCTTCAACAGCTATTTCACCTGAAGGCATGGATTAAATGGTGTCCCATGACAATATTTCTTCCTTCTTTGTTTATATCATTTCTTATGGTATTTTCTAAGTCTACCATTCTTGTTAGACCAGTGTATTATTCTATTTTAGACGGAGAAGTTAATATTTTCCAATTTCTTGTGAAAATATATCTTGATAAAGGAAATGAAAAAAGTAATTTTTTTTCCTCTTTAATGAAAGACTGACTTTTATCCAAACTACACTAAGTTAAAATAAATTTATAGCTGAAAGTCCAGAATTTGCTATACTTTAGTAGATATTTCATGGAAAGCACTGTAAGAAATAAGCATTAAGAGCAGGGCTTCGAGACACTGTTTGACATACCCTACAGTATTAAAGATCCTAACAATACCCAAATCTGGCAGTATAACTCAGGACTTCTAGAAAAGCCAGACATTGCAGGAGGTGGATCTGGGTGTGATGTTTTAGGGCATCTCAGATGGCACTAATATTTACATCAGTGTTGGGCCTCTGTTTCAGGATGACCTGAGTTGCTCTTTATGGTCCATTGACTGTGTTAACTGAAACTTCATTAACTTTGACGAGAGACTAGACACCTAATGGACAAGGAGACATCTACATTTAAATGACTTAATCTGCAAACTGAATTCTATCCTCAGCCAAAAATGGTTGTCTAGGCCTCCACTGACGCCAATAAAGTAGCATCTCCTTAGGTAATTCATCCGGTCTGGACCCCATGACTCGCATCCTACAGATGTCTTGTTATACCTACTTTAGTTTATGTGCCATAGAAGCAATACGTAGTCATGTCAGCAGAAAAACAACCTTTGACAAGAAATACCATGCCTACCTTAGAGAATTTTCATTACAACTGTGCCTAGTAGATGATCAGCAATATAGACATGCACTAAGATTCCCTCTATAGCTGTAATTCCACCCTTCTGTAACTTTGAATTATGATGCTGCCTTTTAATTAAGTAATCACATTTCAAAGGAGTCCTGTATCTTTTGGTGTGTTCTGAGGGACAGACACAAACAGAGCCTAGTTCTTCAGGGCAGTGTTTGGATGTCTTAACTAAAAGACCATGGTTTCTCTTTAGATAATTCCCTGCTCTTATTTTCTGCATTGCCTCTACATTTCCTCATAAATGAAACAAAAGATTTGTGAACAAATACTCTTGACTGTGCCGCCTTATTGCTCTTGAAAAGGATTTTTTTTATTTATTTTGAAATTAACCACTTTAAAAAGTTATAAAAACAGAAATGTTTTAAACTTTTTATCAATAATCATGAGGACTGATTCTTTCAGATCCATAGCACAGCGCTTTACTACTTGAGTTAGCAGGGACTAGAAGCCATAAGAGTTTAACTTTCCCTTTGTGGGACTTCCCCTAGCAAGAAAGGGTATCTGGTGCAGGACATCACAGTAACAAACAGCTGAAAGAAGGAGAAATTACTGGAAAATATCTCAGTCTGCTTTTGTGAAATGGAGTAAGCTTGTTTTAATTAATACATAAGTACTATGAGAGGATACAGCATGTGTAGTACTGTTCAGTGTGTGGTCCTGCCAGGCACAAAAAAACACTTTTAGGCATGAGTAAGCTAAACTTCCCAGAGGTTTACAGTTAGGGTAAATTTTGTTTTGTTTTGGTTTATTTTTTTAATAGCAGGGATAGCAAAAGGCTATTATTCTTCTGGCAATTTCCAGCCAAAATTTCAAATCTTTGTGGGCATCTCTTTAAGTGGTTATAATAATCTGTGAGCAGGAGAAAAGCATGATATTATCCTCTAACTTATCATTGGAAATGACTACACAAACGTTATTTAAACATTTCAGATAGGAGGTCCATCTGTGAATGACACCAATTTGGGATAATGCCTAATTTTGGTTTAAATTATTAAGAAAATGAAAAAAATGTATTAATAGTTTATGTTAAGAAGTTATAGGTGCCATTTACTACAGTTTCAGCCCTGGCGTACTCATATGAGACGCCTGCCATGCCAGCGTAATTCTTCTGAAGACAACAGGGTAGGTGGATTATACAGTGGATATGCGTTTTGTCACTCCTGAATCTAAGAAGCCTGAAGCTGGAACTGAATCACACTGAACTGTACCTAACATACAATATTTCAGCTGCAGAAATATAACCATAGCCTTTTAGCATCTCCTGGGTATGGGTAACAGAATTTGTAAGATTTGGTACTAAGGGGTAGCAGTGCATACTGAATGAATGCTATACAGTCTCATTGCACAGCAAATCTTGGAGTATTAACTTCTTTCCAATTGCTGCATCCTCATTTAAATCCACTGCTGCATACTGGGATTTTACATTCTTGTAAGTGTTGCTGTTCTTTTATAGAAACCATCGCACCAGTGTCGGATGCTCAGGATTGGTCCTGAAGGGCAACAAGTCAGTTATGCAAATTCTTAAAGTTAATAAAAGCTACAGTACAGTTTTCTGGAAAAGGCAGTTTCATTTCCCCATATTGCTTTTTGAGGGGTTTGCTGAGCCATTTTGCCGATGTCACATTGCTGTCTAAATCACCCAAGAAACCTGCATGTGATGGCACTGTTTGATCTTGGTAAGAGGCATCCGCTTGCTATGAGAATGGAGAATTAAGGAATGGCATGGGGAAAGGGGAGGAAAGCAACACAACAGCAGTTTGGAGTTTTGGAATATCCAATCATTCTAATAGGTACAATACATACTTTAAAACAATCATGCTTCAAAGTTTTTTTTAAAAATACCGACTTAATCCTTGCTCCTCTGAAACCAGCTCCTCCTCTTCTCCAAGACGTCTGCTTAAGCCATCTATTATCTGTCATAAAAGCTCTTTTAAAAAGCTCTTCCTAAATGGGGACATGCATAACAATCTTGATTTAATATTCTTAGTGAACTAAATGTTATTTGGCTATTGGCATGAGAATGCTGACTCCTGACAAAGGTCATGCTGGGGCTGGACAATCTACTTTGTATAAAGGATTGACAAAAAAAGAACATCACTAAGGAATTATACATTCCGGTTTTTTACAGACACAAATGATTGCATATGCAAAAGAGCAAATCTACAATTAAAAGTAACCTTGAGACATACGTAAACCTTGCCCTTATGTTAGTCATAAAATTCATAAATAAAAAGCTCTAAAATCCATTTTAAAATTCAAAAGCTGTCTTGTAATAACACTTTATTGCTCTAGGGTTATAATAGCATTCCATCAAACTATACCATAGCTGGCTTAGAATGGTCTCCTGAACCACAGCCTGCTATGAGTGAATACTACTATTTCTTAGGAATCATGATGTTTAGTAAGAACTGATCTTCCTAGCTCCTCCTTATGCCTTTCATCTGCTCTGGAAAGCTCTTGCTATCTATACACTGAAATTCTCGCTAGAAGAGCTTTTTGGAACTTAATAAAGGTTTTCTTAACCTGTTGTAGGAGTCTTTTAGAAACCAAAAAATGAATTTTAAGATTTAACAAAATGAATTTTCTGATAATATATTTGTGTTTTACTTTGAATATGGCTTTAAAAATTGTTACCTGTGGAAGCCTGATGATTCTGTCCTGTTGAACTCCAAAATCCTGCTTCATAAAGTTAATGTTAATTTAACCTAAAAACTATGAACAAATGGGTATGACAAAAAGCTAAGTAGGTATTGGCTACAAAAGAAGCATGTGTGTTATGAAAAATATTCTCATCTCTTAATGGGCTAGAAATGCTATTGTTGATTTCTGTTTTCTAAAATAATTCAATGCTGTAACACAAAGGAAATGCAAGTTAACAGTGAAGACTTCTAGCTCCCTTTTTAAAATGCATATTGTGTCACTGCTGTTGCACATCTTTGATCTGTTGCTAGTTTGTTGTCATGTGAAGTCTTTTATTGTTGAATAAGTATCTTACCAATAAGTATTTTCAATAGTGCTCTGCCATGGTTGACTGGATGGCCCGAGACCAGATCACATTTTAAGAAGCTTCCTCTGTCCCTTTCTTTCTGGATGATTGCCTTGGAGAGACATTGCATTTGTAACCATGTTGAGTTATTTTGTTGGGCTAAAATGTCTAAAAAGATAACGTATTTGTGAAATTAAGGCTGGCAAGGAGTGAAAAACTGACTGCAACAGGGTCAACCCCACACACACACTCCCTGAAAACTTTAATTATCAGATAACAACTTGTCTGTGTTTTAAATGTGGACCTTTAGATCTTTGCTTGGTGAATGTTTAATATTCACTTTATGCCATCTCAGTAGCAGCCTTCCAGAGTTACTGGCAAAATGAAATTGCTTTTGTTGGCAAAAAAATTTCCAGTCTATGCAAAAAAAATGAATCCTAGGGAACCCACTGACATTTCTTTTGACTTGCTAAAAAATTTTTTTTGAAGCATGAAGATACATTTTCCTGAAAAATGCCAAATCTAAGTTTCTGTTACTTAAGTAAAAGCATCTGAAAGGATAAAAACAGTGTGAAAAAGCTAAGAGAGCTTTGAAGAAAAATAACACACACCTACAAAGGAGCATTTCATCAGTAGGGAAGCACTGTGTCTGCTTTGTTCAGCTCACCTTTACCCAGTGCTGGGTCATATCATACCATACACATCACACAAGACATCAGACACCGGGATACAGCAGCGAGCATTGGCAGGGGCTCTGCCTGCATTTCTCTGCTTCCCTGCATGTGAGCACCCCAGGTGTGCTTTGAGGTGCAATTTAATTCTCCGGCATTTATACAGAAGGACAACCTTCCTCTTCACACCCTGCCAAGGTCAGTGCCTGCTTCCCGCACCAACCCGCACAACCAGGTACTACAATTCAACAGCCCTTGACCCAGCTTGCTCACACTTCTGCTGCATCTGCCCCTGCTGCTGCCCTTGTGCCTGTGGGAAGGGAGAGTTGCCTTCTGCCCTTGCTGAATCCTCTCCTTGTCCTGCCCATGAAGTGATGGCAAAAGCATCTCTTGTTTCTTTCTGAGCACTGCCTAGTTTTGGGTGAGCCTAAACAGAAAGAGGGAAAAGGAAGCTTCCTGACAAGCTGTGGAAGAGATGAGCAGAATCTGGCCCTCAGAATGTGAATGTGACTTATGTTTTACTAGACCATTTTAATTGCTTGGCATGAAAATGCATGCCAGAAAGGAAGTACGGCCTGAGCCTGTGTACAAAATAAGATTCAAGTGAGGAAAAAAACCCTCAATAAACAGGTGCTGCTTCTGTTACTACTAGAGCTCGATGGATACTGCTTTTCTACAAGTCTTTTTGTCATTGTTGGAAACAGAAATAATTTTTGAGAGAATCTTGTATATGGATAGATTGATATATGGATATACAATGTGTATATATCTATTTTTATATATTATATATACATATCTATACATATATACATTTTGTATCTATATGTATATACATATATACACTTTGTCATACAGCTCTCATCCTTGTAAGCTGAACTACTTTGTAAGTGCTGGTGCTTTCTGTGAAAAACTTCAAGAGATCTTGGCTTGACTTCCCTGCAGTAAGGGGCTTTTTAAAATCACTAAAACTGTCTTTCTCGCTGTTAGCCACAGCACCTCTGCATGTATATACTTGAAACATTTAATTCCATGACTACACAATGACATAGCTTCTAAAACAATGGTAATAATCGATATCCAGGAAGGATTTTTCAATAACTGCTTTATATGAGCTATAGATGCAGCTGGGAACATTATAATATCATCTTCAGAAATGGTTTTCATTTAATGTATATCACACAGGGTAAAAGCTAATAAAATAAAAATGTGTTGGAGTCCAAATTACTTCCCACCTCATTGTTTCTACCTATGGAATAAAAAATAAGCTAGTCTCAATCATGGTTAATTCTCCACCCCTTTACATGTGGCATTACATGTTTCTTCCTTGCTCAGCAGCACTGCCACCCATAAATCCAACAGCAAGAGAATAAGAAGGGAACAGAAAGGCATAACATCACAAATGCTGAACTCAAGGTTGTTTCACTCAGTATTTGCTTAGTATCTAGCAAACAAAGCAAACAGTCAAAAAACAGAATAGGACAGCTATGGCTGAGAAACAAAATATTTAATTTGGCATTTTGTTTAAGTGGATGCTCATAAATGACAGTTTTGCATTTACAATTCATCGATATATCTGGCAGCCTGATTCACCAAATATACAGGGGCACATTTTGCTCTTCCTTTTTCCACTGAAAATCTCTAGTGAAATCAATTAATTTCCATGAAGGTACTCTAAATTTAGGACCTGAAGTTAGAGGACCTCAATGGACAGTGGATCAGACTCCTTTAGCAACGAAACAGAGCGAAATTGAAGATTACTATGAAGATACTTCAGTTACTGTGCTCTTTGGATTGTGCATCTTACTGGATGTTCTCCAGCCATTGGAGTAGGTATTGCCAAGATCATTTCCCATCCAACTTTGTTTCAGTCAGTCATTTTAGATTATCCTATGAGAAATGTGACAGAAGATTCATACACCTTTAGAGGATGAACTCTTTGGGGAAAATCAAATTGCTCAGAAATCTTCTGATTGTACAGATTTCTTCAGCTAGTGGGGAAAAAACTACTGCAGCACATCAGAGCGCTGAGCTGAGTATGAATGCCAAGTAGTAAGCAAATCTACAACTGCAGCTAAAAGTAAGCAACTGTTGCTAGCCACAGCTGCTTCCATACCTTTAATTTTTTAAAACCTCTTTTAAGATTCAGAGTTGATTCTTGTCAAGGAAATGTTCTTTCTTAATTGCAGTACTCAGTTACTGATTTGCTAGTCTGGAAATGAGAGCTTTCCTATATAGCGTCTTTGATTTTTTTTCCCTCTCATAAGCTAATGGAGCTAAAAGTCGTGTTTGTTTGTGCTGAGCTTCTTCCCTACTGATGCTGCCTGTTCTCTTTGCCCAGTCCCCTTTCTGGATGTATTTGCTCATCATCAGCAAATTTATTTTTAGGTACTCTCCTTGAGAAAGGGGACTAAGGAGAAAAAAAACAATGTGGATGATCTTATTTAGGAAATTCAGGGGTGCATGAAACTGTGGAATGAGGTGAAATAAGAGGGGAAAGGGAAGAGTATATCCAGCTGTCAGTGGTGCTAAGGAGGGTACGAACTTCACCTTCTTTGTCTCACTAGTAAATCTGTTTGAAAAGCATTTGTAAACCTCTGATGTTCAGGGTAGCAAAGGTTTCCTGTTGACTTTTACTGTTTATCTTCCTACAACGTGAGGACTCAGAACAATAGAACTGCTGTGGGTGCCACAGACATGAAGACTTCCTAGCAGAGCTAAGCAAGAACATTTTTAGAATATAGAATAGAATAGAATAGTTTGGGTTGGAAGAGACATTTAAAGGTCATCTAGTCCAACCCCCCTGCAATGAGCAGGGACAT
>NW_008796110.1:3173807-3175173 GCF_000699145.1 Aptenodytes forsteri
TTAGTTTAAAACCATTACCCCTTGTCCTGTCGCAACAGGCCCTGTTTGTCTCCATCTTTCTTATAAGCCCCCTTTGAGTATTGAAGGACTGCAATAAGGTTTCCCTGAAGCCTTCTCCTCTCCAGGTTGAATAACCCCAACTCTCTCAGCCTTTCTTCATGGGAGAAGTGTTCCAACCCTCTGATCATTTTTGTGGCCCTCTTCTGGACCCGCTCCAACAGGTCCGTGTCTTTCTTGCACTGAGGGCTCCAGAGCTGGATGCAGTACTCCAGGTGGGGTCTCACCAGAGTAGAGTAGAGGTACTTTCTTTCCTTTCTCCTGATATAGAGTTTCAGATATAACTATGGTAGAAGAACTCCAAAAACTAATTGCTTACATCAAAATTGCCTCATGAAAATAAACAGTAAACATGCTAGAGAAGCTCAGTACAAAACCTTCAAAAGTTAATTAAATATTTTTTAAAGGATGCCGGTCCCTGTGGACTTGAGCGAGAAGCATTGGTTGCTTAAGAGTAGACCTAATGCCATATCACACGCTCTCAGTATCCTACCTGGCCTTCAACTGTCATTCTGGACGGCATATGTATCCCACAGCTCCTGGGCTGTGGGATCTGCCTAACCAAGTAAGTGCCTTAGAGACCCTAAGTAAATAGGTACACAGGGGTAGGCAAATGAGCTGGAGCCTAAAAGCCAGTCCCTGGACCTCTCATGGGCAGTGCTGAGTACCAGTAGGAGGTGAATCCCTGGGGAGGGCAGAGATGACCCACTTACTCACCTTCCTGTAATCAGCTGCAGGACAGGCCTGGGGATTTGGTGAGATCTAGTTCCTTTTAGCCAGCAGGGCATTCTGAAAGGGAAAAACATAGTTCAAAATCACCTGAAAAGATTCAGAGAGTTAGGTTATTTCTTTCCTTATTCACTCCCAATATTCAAAATTCATAGATTTCCAAGAAGACTCTCATCAGCACTTCTGATCATTGTCATCTCCACTGTTTTCTCAGTTCACACATGAACTAGCCATTCCTTGAAGAGTAAGCATTTCAAAGAGGAAAAAAAACCCAACTGTTGTACCTCTATACTATATAATCAGTTTAAGTCTTCCACTGTCTCCCATATGCAGGTTTTTTCCTCTTTTTAATGTGTTCCTGGTGGAACATCCATTCTACAAGGTCTGAACTGTTTCATCAGTTTAACAACCCCATGCAGTGCTACAGGCTTGGGGAAGAGTGGCTGGAAAGCTGCTCAGCAGAGAAGGACCTGGGGGTGTTGGTCGACAGCCGGCTGAACATGAGCCGGCAGTGTGCCCAGGCGGCCAAGAAGGCCAATGGCATCCTGGCCTGTATCAGAAATAGTGTGGCCAGCAGGAG
>NW_008796110.1:3175531-3191948 GCF_000699145.1 Aptenodytes forsteri
CTGGAGGTATTTAAAAGACGTGTAGATGAGGCGCTTAGGGACATGGTTTAGTGGGCATGGTGGTGTTGGGTTGATGGTTGGACTCGATGATCTTAGAGGTCTTTTCCAACCTCAATGATTCTATGATTCTATTCTATGATCATCACTCTGGTATTCTCTCCTTGCTGCAGGACTGCACCACCACTACTCTCTAGAGCACTTCCTAAAGTCATTTCCTACCTGCCTTCAAGTAACTTTTTTTGGCACTCTCAATTTACTCAACCCTAACTCCCTCACATTTCTCCAGCTGACTCTGCTCCATGATTGTCATTCTGTGTGACAGCCTAGAGCCCTGATTTCCTCTGGACTTTCCTTATTGTGTGCTGCAGTAGTCCTGCTAAAACTGGATCTCATTACCTAGAGGTTGAAAGAACTTGTAGCAGACTCAGAACATAATGATCCTACTGTTCAGAAAGCTTCAGAAAGCATTTTAATACATTGCCCATGGTTTATAACTGTCTTCTTGATCAAGCTCTTTCATTGCAGAATGGTAAATTTCAGATTTTTGTAGGAAACTGAAAAATTCTTAGTTTGCAGGGAGGAAAGACTTTACAGATGAATCTAACTGCAGTAATCTATACTCCCTGGGGTAATGTTTTCCATGAGAAAATTATTTCTATTATTTGTAATAAGTATTATGCAACTTACAACATTGCCAGAAATATGATCCAATATGAACAAGGAGGCCTTTATTACATGTTGAAACTAAAGCGAGCTCCAGTGATATGGAAATTCACCATCAGGAAAGCTACTGTAAGAAAAGCTGTTTAAAGTTTGAGGTTAGTGAGAAATTTCTCAGTCTGATATAAGTTTAACTATTTACATACCCACAGAGTCCATCAAGATAGTTTCACATTACCACAAAAAATATTTTTTTTTCTTCCATCCAGATTTCTTCAGAGCTTTTGTTATTGTTGTTCTTTCATGATTTTATTTCAAATGCCATGAAAGATTGTTCTTAGGCATGTTTGAGGAGACAAATTCTTCATGTTTTATCTTTATTGTATATCCATCCTGTGACTTTTTTTTTCCCCACAGTACCAGCTGCCCAAGTTGATACCTGGCTTTTGGTGACAGAAGCACACTGAACTTTTCTTCACCTGATAGCTCCTGCAGAGGTCCCTGTGGAAAAAATGGACTATACTGTAATCCATATAGCACTTAAATTATCAGTGCTGGATAGAGTCCATCACAAGGTTTATCCAGCTTTAGAATCTTTTCCTGTCTTTTAAAACCACAGAACCAGGCTAAATCTCCTCTCTTAAGAGTTTTTCCACGTGACTTTACACCTTACAGCCATTTCACTTTATCACAGTGAACTCACAAATTCTCTGTAAGACAGTTCTGGCTTTTTTCAGATTTAATTTTGAATAAATCCAATGGCAAAGATACCTATTGTACTCCAGAAGCTCCACAGAAGAAGCTATGTTAGTCTTCAGCTCAAGGCCAGACATGACAACTGTAAACCAACCATTTTTATTAACTGCTGTTGCAGAAGTCACCGAAAGGCACAGGTTATGCCGATCCTTTTCTAATTCTACAAAAATAACTAGAAGCAGCTCTTCACCCTCCATCTCAGTGCTGTAGGGTTTGTTGATCCCCATTGTCTCACTGACTTGCCAAAAACTTGTGAATGTGTAAGATTTTTTTCCCTGTGACTTGTGTGAGTCCCGTTAAGACCTTAGCCAGTGGAGTTATTAATAATCCCTGCTAGAGCCACAATTTACTCATTTCTCAGTGGATGGTAGTTAGACTTGATGTTAGTCCACAGCTTAGACTGAATTCCAGCTTATGTCCCAGGCACAGGCTTAAACACATCCATTGTGATGTATGCTCTCAGTGTCCCGACGGGATATTGATATATCTTACCAATACAGGTACCACACTAGGCATAATTTTTCAGAATCTTATCTCTATTTAATATAACATAAATTTTCTCAAAGCTTAGTTAAGAAGTTATTAACTTCAAAAACATCCAGTGAGTTTAAAATCGTGGCTCCATCAGAACCTTTAACGTTTCTAGTGCATTAAGCTGATACCTGTGATTGCTTCCTCTCCACTACAGTGGAATATTTCTTCTTTACTCTCTGAGCTTTTCTACAGGTAGTGGGGAAAAAGTTTACTATGGCATTGTGAAGGGGTACTCGTGTATTTTCCAGTTGATTTTTTCAGTGTCTCTATTTTGATATCAGATTGTCCTCTTTGGTATGCTACCAAGGTTTGTTTAGATTGTCATAACGGGGATGGAGAAGAGTATACTGGTACCATTTGACAAGATGCGTGCTAGCCCTTTGCTCTGAACTACCAGACTAAAAAGTTGATCATCCAGTTACAATTTTGCAAATGGAGATTTTTATACATTTTACTCTGCTACCAGCAGAGTTAATGAAAATCAGTCACATTGCCACAATGGTCCTCAATTTCTCCATTATGGGCTATGGCTTTTAGTTGCTAAGGCTACTGAAACTCAATATAAAAAATTAAAGAATCCCTGCTGATTCAAGACAGGGCAATAAGGTTTATATCCCACGTTCATAGATTTAACAAGAGGAATTGTGACCTGATTTTTGGTGGGTTTTTTCCATGAAAATAATTACTTGATTATGCTCGGTAAATTCATCTCCTTTTCTGTGCCCAGCTTCTAACATCCATTTGTTCTTCATTTTTGGTGTAACTGAAGGCAGAACCGTCTGCTACTCAGAGTAAAAAAATAAAAAGTATTGAAGATTAATATTATGAATCAAGACTGTAAAACATTTTTTTAAAAAATGCCATAGGTTTAAGATTGAATGCTCTGGCTTTGCAATTCAGAATGGTTGGTGACATTTTGCTTATTTTACTTATGTATAGATATACAGACGAAGTAAAATTACAGTGGATACTCTTAGCTATAGCCAACAGCTCACTGAAAAAAAAACCAACATAAAAACAACAGCCCCAGGTGAAGTAAATAACTTAATCAACAGTAAAGTCTATGGTGACATAATGATTTATGCTAAACAAAAATATGTGCCTAAAATGGACAAAATTGACAAGCACCGTTTTTTTGTAACAACACCTGCATACATGCATTCTACCTCATATAGACATAGAAATAAGAGAAATATTTTTCTGAGGTGTTGAGATTAAAGGCAAGAGTAATCTGTAAATACATAAACAATGCTGTAAAGATTGAAAAAACATATTTGTATTAAAAATGCAAATAAGCAAATAAACACATTAAAAATGGAAGCTACTTTTAATGTCTAGCATTGTTGTGGACATTAGATATACTGAAGTGACCAGAAAACCTGTTGTCTGTATGGTTTTGTTTTTTATCATATGTTGAGTTCTGCTGGTTGAGCAGTTCTATTTCAACTGTATATAAAATATGATTTTTTTTTAACAGAAAGTGCTTGAATGGAACAGCAGAAACATGAACAGTGACAGTTGTTAATTTCATCTATGAATCATACTGGGTTGAGATTTGCATGTGGAAAGGTTTGTCTCTCAACTTTTTGAGAAAGTCCTAGCAGACTTACAGGAAGAGATGCTTTCTACTTCACATCTGACATTCTCCTATTCTTCAAAAGAAGAAATTAAGTTAAAAAAAACCCACATGGTCTCATGTTTTCTCAATTCGCAGCCCTCCTCTGCTAGGAAAAGGACATTAACTGTTTGAATTTTCTAGGATACTCTGCCTTAACGTCAACAACAAAAAAAGCTTAGCACTGCATGAAAATATAAGAGAATATGTAATCGAAATGGGAGGAAAGTTCATCCATGGGCACAACAGTATGTAATGGTCCACTAAAAGTTTATTGTACCTTGCTGTGAAGGACTTGGTATTGGTACTGATTGACAGGAAGCCTGAGCAGGTGGATTTCTCACCTCATTCAGAAAAGCATGTTCATGATAAAAGAGGTGAAGAAATTTTTAAAAAGATGAAGCCATAGTGTCATCAACATTTCTTTCCAGACTTTGCACAGATACACCATAGACTTTACTTACTACTAATAGGGGAAAGATGTATTGTTCTATCAATCCCACCTTCTGTCCAATCACTTTGTCCCCTGAAGATCTCTTCTTTGTTCCCTTAATTTTGAAGTTCTTGTATAATCAAGTCACTTCTGTGTATGCAGAGAATGATTCTACATACATTGTATTCTATGAAGAAATAGTATTTTAAGGAGGATCAGGGTATGACTACTGAGAGAAGAGAGAGACATGCATGCAGTCCAAATTAAAGTTAGACCAGAGTACTTGGTTTACCTTACTTTAAATGCTTAAGCAAAGCATGCACAT
Organism: Aptenodytes forsteri; assembly: GCF_000699145.1. NCBI lineage: Eukaryota > Metazoa > Chordata > Aves > Sphenisciformes > Spheniscidae > Aptenodytes > Aptenodytes forsteri. The sequence continues at coordinate 3,179,855 of NW_008796110.1, forward strand.
TAGACTTTTATCAACCTTCAGGACTTATTTACTATGACTGGTTTAAGCTAGTACTAGCTTAATTGCCAAAGGTTTAGAAGTTCAGGCAGGAGAGCAGGAGATGGCTGTCTGAACTGGTATTCATATTTCCACTTTCTACAAACTGGCCTTGAAGAATTTTGAAAATCCCAGTGTTTCATGATTTTAGGAGAATAAGTGGCATTGAATGCTCTGCATTTCTGCTCCACATCCCATCCAAAAGTAGACATGCAAATCTTACGAACCAAGGTTAAAATTACTGTATTTTTTAAAAATGACAGATCTCTAACCCCAGTTTAAATTTGCAAGATTTAGTTCAGCCCTGTTGCTGTGTAAAATATTCACAAAATACTGCACATACATATTTTAGATGGGCTTTCATTATTAGCTTTTGTGAATGCCAGTGAAATCCCCAAGTTCAAGAGGCGTTCAAGAACCCAGGCTGACAAGAAGTTCTTGAGCTGTTCTCTATTGTCCTACCTTTGTGAACAAAGATATTCCCCCTGTTTGCTGAAGCGAAGTATCTTCCCTTTCCAGAAAGTATTAAGGAGTAACCATCTTAGATGATAGTCCAGTACCGGACAGATGGGAAGGAGGTACAATGTCCCTGTAACCAGTTTTTCTCCACTGGGCACAAAAAGCAAGGTTTTAGGGATCTTTAGTGAGAATTATTTTCTCAGTTAACACCTTATGTTTTGTATGTGTTATATGTGTGAGATCTACAGCTATACCCTCAGAAAAGGGAATTATATTTCTATGTAGCAAGAAGAAGGAGTTATCTGAGTGAGGATCTTGAAATCTACTACCACACTCAATTCAAATTTCTTAGCCTGTAAGATCATCACCTGGAGACATTTTCAACCTTTAGCAGCCACAGAAAACAAATACAGATACAGCTATCGCTAAAATAATTTAGTAAGCCTCTATAAACTGATACTTTAAGATGGGGAGCAGAAAAAACATAGAAACCATTCTCTGGGGCATAAGAGTTTCAAATTTTTTCCTGTTTTGATACTGGTGTATTTTGTAGCTTGAGCAAATTTTGTAAGTCAACCATTTGAGAGTAAGAAGTCTAATTTTAACAAGCAAACAGCAAAAGAAACAAATCAAAACTAAACAGAGTAATAAGTACCATCAAACAATTCCCATCATAAAAATAAAATAAATACCAATGGGATGGTAAGCAGTTTCTTTCTGTTTTCGAAGAGATTCTCACAAAAAGGAGTGAAATACATTCAAAACACACAGAGCAGAAACCGTGTAAAGTAAAACAACAACGTAGCAATACTCAGGTAACTCATTCTACATACAAACATGATAATGACGAAAACATGCCAAAACTTCTTCACAATTAGTCTGTGGTTTTGTTTTTCTTCTTATTACGATTTATTGGTTTTTCTTCCCTCTGCTAGTCTAGGTAAGCTTGTTAGCGAGCAATGCACTCATAAGGAGGCCACAAACACATAGCTACTGAGTAATTCTGTCCTAGTTCCTTCTTTCTGGTCAAATTCGGTGCTGTTTGGATTTTTCTGAGTAAATTTCAGCCAGGAGAGTCTACATACAGGCTCAGAGTATGTCTACCAGAAGTTCAGAAGTTAATGTTGTCCAAATGGATAAGGTTACTAAAATGCAATGCGAAAATCAGGCTTAATAAATAGCCTATGTTTTATATTACAAGCAATGCTACTTCCACTGGAAAACTATCCAGTGCTTTGTAAGTGTAGACTACAACTTTGGTTTTCTCTCTCTTTCTTTTTTTTCTCCTGTCAGTGAAAATAAAATTAAAATTAGCCTACACAATTAGGAATTCCCCACTTTATACATAATAAAACAGATGGAAGAGGAAGATACTCTCTTTCTGTTCTCATACAAACACACACGTTCATCAGAATTTATGCAAAGAAGCACCAAATGGCAACAAATAGAAATATCAACACCAGATAATATTGATAGATTAATGATTATTTTAGCACATAGATTAGGTTGGGATGGCCGGAGGACCTTTGTGATCACCTAGAGGAAATTCCATCGCCTATATTACTGAATTTTATTTAGTCAAATCCTGCACTGAGCTCATTTCAGCAGGTTTTTGTCTGGAGGTCCTATGCATGGTCAGAACAAATGACACCTGCAGGGGTGCCTAAGTGAGCTTGGGCATAGACCAAAAAAAGCGCTATATCATTTCAGACAAATTTGAAAGTAAACTGTTTAAAACCTCATTGGGTAGCGTTGGATTGATGGGTACAGCTCTAGCAATCACCATGCCCTCTGACTTCACACTGCATCTATCTTCACCCTGCCTCAGTCAACACTGGATATTGAAACCATCCCAGCATACCTGTCTTTAATTTGCCACAGACACCTTTAGTCCAGATTAATTATTTTCAATCTTCAGGTCATCTGCCTTATACATGAATATTAAAACTTGAAAGTATGCCCTCCAGTAAGAAACTTGCATGACTTTCCAGAATAAGAAAGATTAATCAGACATGATAATTATCATAATAAATGTAATACTAACTTATCACATCATATAAATTCAGTTAAATGAGCTCTGTGGCAATAGCAGTTAAGAATTAAGTGGAAAGGCAATGACAATCTACATTATTGAAAATAAACCCTTCAGAGGCTGAATCAAAGCCATTTTTCACAGTCCATATACAGCTCATCTTATCTATATGCTCCACATGTCTGGAGGAGGCAGAAATACATGAACCTAAGGCCTCAGCAAGTTAACCTTAACGAGTTAAACTTGGACACAGCATAGAAAAGTGTAAGGTATGGAATTATTCTTATTCTGGCTTTCTTAGAGTCGGGTACGGGCTTTTCCTGACAATATGGTATTAAATGCTCCATTAGAGCTCTGTTGCCTGAATTCTGGTTCAGCCAATAGGCCTCACTTAATTTGTAATTTCACCATTTTGAATTGCTTAAAACTAGGTCATTTTTAATTTTAGCTTCCTATACGCATTTTAATGTTTATTTTGTCTACTGAAGGCTGAAAGAGGTACACTGTACAAATACCATGTCAGTGTGTTGTCTAATTGATGACACTAGAGCTATGAGAGGCAATGTATGGCATACTTTAAAAAAAGCTGAAAGATATCCACTTTCTGGCCCTCGTAATCCTCTCGGAAAAGATTAGCTCAGCTTCTCCAGCCCTCACACCTGATATTTCTTACTCTAACCTTATTTTCCAGGTGATCAATTCAATTTCACAGCATTCTACAGTCGTCTTTGGTATTCTCAGTTGGAATAGACTCTGTCCATCAACTGTTATCTCCATGTCTTCAATTTCTATCTCCACTTCATTCAATTTTACAGTGATGCTTTCAAAATTCTTATCAGTTGTAGCTTGTCCAGCATTTTATTAATCTCTGTCATGTCCTTAATAAATAAAGTCTGACATTGCGCTATAACTCAAATTCATAGACTGTGAAAACTATGAAAACTGTGAAAAAAAAAGAGAAAATTTCAAAACCCAACTATTGGAAGGTTGAAAGTAAACTCCTTTGAGCAGCCAGTTTTATTTATTCAGACTATCAGTGTCTAATAAAAATAAATTTAAAAATATCAAAAGCAAACATCAAATCTTACCAAATTAAGAGAACTAAGAATAGTTCATCTTTGGCTATATTGGCTTTATCTGAGTAACCTTATCATATAAATTTAGTTAACAGATAAAAATACAGTATAAGAGTCATTAGGCCACAATTTTATTTTGCCTGATTAACTGAGTCCCCAGTATAGAAAACAAAATGTGTTGATTCAAAAAATGTTTTCAGAATGGCATATTTGAATTAATTGAAATTTTTATTCATTCTTCCTAACTTGCTGTCAGAAAGCTAGACTGAAATATTTTAAATAGACTGTTTAGAATTTTATTTCAATGTCATTTTATTTGAGAAATGAATATTTAAATCTTCAGGATTGAAAGTTCTGTGCAAGATAAAAATGACATTTTCATCACTTGATTTTTTACACTGTCAAAAGTTTTGGAGAGAGTTTAATTTTTTTTTCCTTTCCAATTACATCAAAATTAAAACACTAAACTGTAGCAAGACATCAGTTAACTAAATTTGCTCAGATTCATACTCAGAACAGGTCTGCTGTAGTTACAATGACCAAAAACTGAAGACCATATTTCTGTTCACCGCTACCTCCAAAACAAAAAGACTTTCTGCTTTCTTGCCCTGCACTCCAGTAGCAGAGAAGTGATTGAACAGAAGCGTGGCTGAGCTGCTCCCACCTCTGTCTTCACAGGTCGTGCCAAACCTTCAAATGCCCTCTGCCCCATCCCAGCAGAGAGGTGATGCCATGCAGTAGCAGGCCAGCAGACATTCCTCTTTGGCGAGGGGGATGATAAGGAAGTTCATAATGTGTCAAATGTACAACATCATCAAAACCTATTATTCTCAGGCTAAGTGCAGCTACTCTATACGGGAATGCTGCATATTAGCATGCTTGATTGATCCATCTATAGATTGTATGTTAGCACTGCAAACAACTCCATGGCCAGAGGCGATCCGTCAACCACTTGAGAAAGCTGTGGAAAGGTCTTTGCCTTCATTAATAAGGCAATATCTACATACCATTACCTATACCAGTGAACCCATAAATGTCAATATTAATGTATTCAAAATTCAATATGTCAAAAGGATGTCACATATCAACATGTTTTGTAAAAGGGGCATTATATAATGAACAAAATGAAGATTACGCTGGGAAGCAACAGAAAAACCCAAAAGCAGTGGTGTTCTTTCATACAGCTTGCACTTCTTAGGAGTAACTCATCATTCTGCTCTAATCAAGGAGGATGTTTTGCAGTGTGGACAAGATGATATAGCTCTCCTTCACCCTGAAGCTAGCAAATAAGAAAAGCAATCAAAACTAGTATCCTGGAACAATCACATAATATATTTATCTGTGTTCTTGTTGTTTCTGCTATGCCATCTATGAATCTGCTTCTTGCATTATAATTTTGGGGAAGAAAGAGTACATTTCTGTGCTACCTACCTCTTAAATAGTCTGTGATTTTAAATTGTGAATAGTCTCATGAGATAGACAATACCAGCCAATATCCAACACAGGAAGTATTTCTATTTTTATTAAAATACTTCTGAAAATTATTTTTCTTATTAATTTCTAATGGCATCATTACCGTTTGAGTGGAACAAAAGAGCCAGATCAATTTTTCTTCTCCAAAATGTAATTTCAAAAGCTTTGGCAAACTAGGAAACATCAGGTTCTGTCACCCTATGAGTTCTGTTCTGCTCTGAGAGTGAAAGCACTATCTAACTATCTAAAGTCTTTTGGTTTGATATTTTGCACTTTAAAAATGTTCAGTATTTCAAAATAAGATAGCTTCTCATTTAATGTCTTTACATTCACTAATGCACTTGTTTTAAAGAGCTCAGGATTTAACCAATAATTGTGTACACACAAAGACCGTCCTTGCTCGACAAAGCTGATGGAGCAGGCATGGATGTCTGCAAACTGACAGAGCCGCGCAAGGAACCAAGGAAAGAGTGGTGGCCAAACAACTCATATGGTCTCTCACTTCTCATAGACAAAGAAATCCATTTCTCTGGAGAAGGACCATCCCTCCTCTCACACGAAGGAAGTACTGGTGTGAGGTATGCTACCTCTGAGCTCCCCCAGCCCCAGGCACCTCCCACTGCCACGGCAGACAAGAGGGGAAACAACAGAAAACAGTCTTCATCAAGCTGGCAATATCAAAACAACTGTGAAGGCTTCATAGCCAGGGGAATGGCTCCAGATTCAGCAATGTTGCGCTTGCTTTTAAAAAGAAAAAAAGATACAGATCTTGGGGACTAGAGAGGTGCCTGAAGCTAGAAATTCGGTGAAAGAGGAATTGCAGCTAGCTACTGAGAGCCAGAGAGGAGACTAAGCCAAAACGGAACAGTGACAGCTTTTATACAATTAATACAGGCTCTTTTCCAACAAAATAACCTTTTCTGCTTTATTTAATCATCCAAATGAAATGAATAATAAGGGGTGGGGGAAGAGAATTGCCTGGTTCAAGAACATCCTGGACGATGGAAACTCACTGGACTCGGTTGCTGCTTTTTTCATTGTAATTTTCCTCCTCTGAGGCAAGGATGGAAGAAGAAAAGGGAGAGAATCAAAATCAAGTGAGCTTAGGAGTGGACAGTTACTTGCCGTTGGGACATTTTTGTGACTGCGTGGTCAAGAGAATGAAAGAGTCACATTGAGCATCGAGGGGGGAAGTAGGGGAGGGACTTGCTAGCCATTAAGGCCATTATTTCCACCTTCATGATGAATAGTCAGGGTCAGGAAAAAGGAAAATAGTATGAAACCCTCATTGTTGTGCAAGAACAAGGCAGCAAGATAGATGAGCTGGCAACAGCTAACACTGACCCTGCTGTCAGGCAGAGAAAGTGGTATGCAAGTGTTCACAGCTGCTCAAAAATATCATGGCAGCAGCAGCAAGAGAAGCAGTAGTTACCTCTTCCATTTCTTCTGCCTTAGCTACTGAGTGTGTAAGGACTGAAATAGCATTGAAAAATATGTGTAAAGGTAAAGAAAAACAAAGAATGAGCTCCTGCAAGGCAAGTGTTGACGAGTTAGTGCATACTAAAATGTATGCTTTATTCATGTAAATATTTTCAGTGGCAAGTTCTGATGTTGTTGTTCCCGCTTTCCCTTGCAGATTACTGTATGAACCAAATAACTCTCAAAAGGAGAGCATAGATACATTGGACTATCATGACTATGCATGTGAAAAACATGCTATCGTGGATCCATGCTTTCTTGCACTTGAAATTATTATAAGTGGAAAATTTGAGGCATAAAATAGGAAAGCATGTAGAAAAAGAAAATAAAAAGACATATTAGGCCCTAAAGAGGGATTCACCTCACCTAAATTTAGATGTCTGAAATGTTGAAATATCGAATCCCTCTATTCTCAGAGGTACTGCTGGAGACAATAATTTCATCATAGGATAAATGTCTAAAATGGGTTAGATTAATTTAGTTTAATTGTCCCCTGGAACTGCCTATGTTTATCCAGTGACTCCACAGGCAGAATATACAACTAACCAACTAACTTTAAAATGGATAAGGTTATGTGAGATTATTCCATCATGAGGGTCAGCTGAGTATTACATGCAATGGCACATCTCAGGAAATCTTATTATTAACTCCTGTAAATCACCTTCTACTTCCCATAGAAACAGTAGTAGAATAGTTCTACATGTAAATATTGAAAAGGCGAGGACTGGAAACAATCATTGCTTTTACAAGAACAGAAATAAGAAAATAATGTTTGTTTTACTAAGTAAAATATTAAAATGAGATATTTCCACAAGTGTTATCTAATATTTATTAGGCAGGTTTTTGGGATAAAAATCATTGCCTTGAAGATAAAATTACCGAGTACTGCCTAACTGAGCTCTAAACTATCCAAATGTATAAGCAAACACTACTGTGGGGTTTTCTGGGCACAGGAGCATATAATACTATGGCGAAAGTGGCATATAAACTTGTGTCCTACCTGTTTCAAAATAATATTATTGCTTCAGCTTAGGAAAATTCAGTGCAGAAGACTTTCGATTGCATTCTTCCATAGTAAGGCCCTCTCTGTTCCTCTTACAGCCAAAGTAACATGATTCATCTGTACCGTTGAATTATTTCTAGCTCACTAAACAAAGTCACTGCCTTTTTTCATGTTTATACACTCTTCAAAAGCCCCTGCAGACCATTAAGAGCCTTCTTCTTGAGTCTCACAGTAGCCAATATGTCTTTTGTTTGAACAAAAACACACAGTCCTGATTGTCAGTTTGGGAACAGGCATCTCTTTCTTTATCATCATGCCCAGATACTATTGCTCATCTTTTCCAAAGCGTTTTGATTCAAAGTACCATGTGGGAGAAAATAAAAAGGCTCAGCAGGAGATGGATGTTAAGGATGGAATTTCAATCTTTGAATTTTCTGCCTTTTATAAATTCAAATAAGATTATTTTTACAGAGTCATCAAATAATGGTCAAACATGGAAGCACTCAGAAGTTCAGTTAGGGTCGACTCCCAGGATTTGCTTAACAAAATGGGTAACAATTCTTCCCTCCCACATGCACTCCCATGTGACTCCTTTCTGAAATACCATAACAGCTCTTTCACTCTCGGCTGCAAAACCATTTTTTTCTTCAAGGGGACCTTTTAAAGGTTTCTTTTAAAGCTTGTAGCTCCTCTAATTCCCGTGATGATATCCTTCATGATCACTGTTCCCAGCTCCACACTCTGGACAGGCTTTGTAGGTGACTACACCCCTCCTTCACTGCAGTCACTACACCCCTTCCCCCTCCATGAGTCCCAGTGGTGGGAGCTGATCCCTGCACTGGGATCCCAACCCTCTCACTGTTTGAGTCACAGCATACATGTGCCTTTTTTATTTCTTCATCAGTAGGGATCCAAACCTGCCTCAGTAACTCCCAGAGTCACTATGCTGTGTAAACTCACTCGAAAAGAGAGAATGGGAAAGGAGCTGGGGACGGGAACTGAGGTGAGAGGTGTTCTTGACCACAGCCATTTTTTATATAGCCTAAATATGTAGCACAGTTCAACAGACAAAGGTCTGCCTTGGTTATTCAGAAAGCTGTATTTTGATATATGTATCCAGCAGTCTGCCCATTTAAAAAATGTAGTGATTCAGCAGCAGTGCTAGTTATAAGGACATGCAGACAATAAAAGGAAAATTTTACTTCTCATTCTTCTGTTCCCTGGTATTTTCCTCATTTGTTCTGCTTGCCCCTGCCTTCGTCTGCACCTTCTTCCTCAGGACCTTTTGACTTCTGTCTACCTCTGATCTCCCTAGCTTCTTCCTCTGATTTTAAGTTGATTAACAAACATAAGAGTTATCTGAGCACTTATCTCCAAGGAGCCGTACTTTTAAAGGAATGCAAGTTACCTGAGGTGGGAATGATATAAGCAAAAAATCTGATTGTTCCATCAATCTGGAATGTCCACCTGCAGTTTTTAAAACTTGTTACGGCTCTGAGCAACCTCACCTAAATTCAAATTTGGGCATCCTTTGAGCAGGATATTGGACTATATGATCTCCAGAGGTCCCCTCCAACCTAATTTTTATCTATAATACTAGAAATAGGGGTTATCACTCTGACAAGTAGTTGCTCAACAATATAATGAGAACTGGAACCACATCATTCTGTCAGCAGTATATGTAACATCAGAGCCATTACCTTAGCTTTACTTTTTGGAAAGATTGGCCTGCACAGCAGTTTCAAAATGGAAAAATAATATACATTTGCCATTGTAGAACAAAGCAATGATTCACTTAATTCACTGTCCCAGTTATGACAGTGGGTACTAAGTATATGGTAGTGTGACTGCATGAAAAGTGACTTGCTAGCTCTGTTTAAGGGTTGTGCTTTTCAGGTTTGAATTTATACTCCTAAGATATTTTTCTTCAGTCTCGTATAAATGAATGTTATGGTTATCCCTGTAAAAACATGTAAATTTCAGTGGAAGCCTCATGTTTACCTACATTAAAATAACCTGTTCTTGGCAAAAGCCAAGACAAGATCCAATAAGCTCCTGAATAATTCAACAGTATATCCTACAGATCCACCATGCAGGTTATGAAAGTTTCAAATTCAGCAAAAAAGTACCCCCAAAGCACAGGATAATCTCAGCAATGTGATGCCTCTGCCTCACGCAACACGAACAGATTTTCTCCAAAAACCCTTGTGTGCGCTTTTGTGTGCAAGTGTGAAGAGAAGCAACCATACTGATACTTATTCAAAAGCCGCCACCTTACAAATTTCAATCTCAGATCCATGCAGCTGAATAAAGTTAACTAATGAACAGTAAACTTCAGGAGATTTTACAATGGAGGGCTCATTGCATTTGCCCAGCAAATCTCATCAAATGAGCTCAGCTTGTTTTAAGATGATGGAGTTTCATTTATCATGTAGTCAGGTAGCAGGTGCTTTGCCATCTGAAGAGATCCTGAACATGAGCTCAGAATTAAAAATGTAATAGACTGAGAGCAGAGAAGGTAATGCTGCCATGGCTCCACCATGGAAAAATGATTTAGGGCAATCATTTGTAATTTGTATAACACCCTGAAGTAATTCCTCCTTCTCTATGTGTAGTAGGTAATACTTACTGCCTTTTATTTTGATTTACCCAGTCCTTAGACTCTGATAGCGGTTCCTTTGGTGCCCTTTTCACACGGTCTGCCAGCTTCCTCTAGTGTGGGCAGGCTCCCTTTTTCCATAGAGACAAATGTCTCCTTCCAACAGCTGTAAAAAAGGTAATCTTTCCCAGGAGCAAAGTTGATGACCTTGCCCCAAGAGACTTACCCCTTGGAAATGAAGTCAGATTGGTGTGAAAGCTCAGAATTTACTGAGGAGACCCTTGCAGTCCTTGTGCTGCTGAAGACATGTTGCTGAAATGACTATTACGACATAGTATTGGCTCTGACTCTTTCTCCAAGCTCCTCTTCTGTCATCACATCAAGAGGGATCTTCACAGCTCTGACACTCCCAAACTGTCTGCTTTGGTCACTTTTGCTGAACTGTCTTCAACCTTGTCCATGTCGTCAACAAGTCCCTATTTCACCCTGTGACAGCACTTCCCAGAATATTCTCCAAATCCTTCTTCAGGCTGGTTCCATGCATAGAGATTTCTGTTCAGACAACTCCAGAGTTCCTTATTACCCTTTTCCTTTCATACCCTAGCTGAACATCCACTTTTGCTATAAACTCCAGAAACACCCAGCACTGGGTGAGTCCAAGGAACACTTAATACAAAAGTTTAAGGTTTTGAATGAATAGAAAGCATAACACTGTGCAAACACAAAAATTTGTAAACTTCATTAGTGTGCTGACAATAATACAGAATAATTTGGCTGATGGGGGTGACACCAGACTTTGTTCTCCTTGCCAGTTGCAGCAGCCTCTGTTAACTTTTTTATTTACTGTGTCCTTCAGCATCATTGCAAATCCCTCAAAAGTGGAGGTTTCTGCTACTTTTCTGTGAAGCTTAATGGATTTTTTTTTCAAAGATCTTTACTGAATCATGGTGTCTCTTTCTTTTTACATTTTTTCCTTCTTACTGCATGCCTTATTGGACAACCCTAAACAACTAGTAGGTGCTAACTTTGACACCAGTGAAACATCAACAGCCAGCACCAGTACACTACAGACTTGCATAGTCACAGTACCTAACGTAGCATGAATGACAGCTGTACAAATATTCAAGCCTTATTTACCATCAAGTACTATACTTCTGAATAAAAGTATTATGGATATTTCATTTCTTGGCTTTCTAACAGACTTCCTCTGAAACTTTTGACAAATCATTTACTTTCCTTATAGAACTCTGTTTCCATGTACTTTTGTCTTTTAATATAATTTTTGTAGGGTACAATCAAACTCTTAATGGATTTACACAGGACCTAGCTCAAGAAAACCAGTCTTGATTGCAGTCACTAGGTACAAGCTGTAGAATAAAAATATGAATATTTTTAATGCCTAAAAGTTAATCTCTATTTTCACTCTTTCACAGTTTTCCTTCCTTTGTCTCTCTGTTGACATATTTACCTCCCCCTAAAGTTTCCACAGTATTAGATATAGGGCTGCAGGCATCTGCCTTGATCTGGAGCTGGGCAGGTATGGTTGAGCCTCATCAAGTGCTGCATTGCCTTTGGAGGAGGTTGGGTAGGCACACGGCGAGCAGAATGAACCCCCCATAATCCAAGAGGAAGCAGTCAATGACCTGCTACACCACCTGGACGCTCACAAGTCTATGGGGCCGGATGGGATCCACCCGAGAGTGCTGAGGGAGCTGGCGGAGGAGCTTGCCAAGCCACCTCCATCATTTATCAGCAGTCCTGGTTAACGGGGGAGGTCCCGTATGACTGGAGGCTTGCCAATGTGACGCCCATCCACAAGAAGGGCCGGAAGGAGGATCCGGGGAACTACAGGCCTGTCAGCCTGACCTCGGTGCTCGGGAAGATTATGGAGCGGTTCATCTTGAGGGCGCTCACAAGGCATGTGTGGGACAACCAGG
>NW_008796110.1:3193319-3197700 GCF_000699145.1 Aptenodytes forsteri
GAAGCGGTTGAGTCCCCATCCCTGGAGGTATTTAAAAGACGAGTAGACGAGGCACTTAGGGACATGGTTTAGTGGGTGGTGGGGTTGGGTTGACGGTTGGACTCGATGATCTTAGAGGTCTTTTCCAACCTCAATGATTCTATGGTTCTATGATTCTATGGCATGCTCTGATGTGACTTTCTGCACCCTATTTCTTCTCTAGTGTCCTCTTCTATTATGTTGTGGTGTTTGTTCCACCTCTCCTCTGCTTTTCTGATTCACTATACTCTTCTCCACAGCTCAGCTGGCTCAGCAAGTGTCTCATGATGCCTTTCACACTGAAGTGGGCAGTGGATGCAACTTCTATCTGGGGCAACACACAAACAGCAACTGGTTACCAACTTGCTCCTTGTCCTTGTGTGGAAACGGAGATGGGAATGCAGAAGCATAGACAGTTTGGAAACCAGGGGAGCCACCTTTCCCTGACACTGGCAGCTGCTCTTTATTTCCTATGGGTGTTTTCAAATACTTAGAGTTTACAACCAAGTAGGAACTGGAGAAGGTAGCAGAAAGGTTACGAATCTTGACCTTAGGACCAAAAAAGTCTCCCTGTTTAAGCCTCTTGCTTTTATTTTTCCTCATCAACAGTGACAATGTATTTTTGCACCCAGGGGCTTTCAACTGATGGAAATCAAGCTTGCTCGGGAGGTGGGCCAGGTTTTACAAGCTCTCTGTATGAGATGACTGAAGAGTTTGGGAATATCTGGGGATACCACAAAATCACAACTGGGATTAGAAAATTACAGAATTTTTTAGTTTTTTTAAAGGAAAACATCTTAGACAGAGAAAATATGTATGGCCTTAATAAGCACTTTAAAATGTTTCCCATCATCGTGAAACTTGATGATGAGTGTAGATACTAATCCAAGCCTTGTCATCATTGCATCTGAACAGCTTCCAGCCTGAAGCTGTATTTCTAAAGGCGATAGTCAAACTTGATACGAACAATAGGAAACAAGAAAAAATGCTTTCATAAGTGGAAACCAACCCATTTTTATGATTACCAGGAACACCACTTATCTGTTCATTTGTCTATTAGAGCCATAGAGGGTCATAACATTGCCAAGGTAAAAGCAAAATGTAAATGGTTAAGCTGGTGCTGTTTCCTATTTCTGTTATGTTCTGTGATGTGTCAATGAATCACGCAGTTATTTTCTCCCTTTCATGTCACGTGAACGGGTTTTTAGAACCTCACACAGCCTGTGAAGGACAGCAATGTATTGACTTCTCTGACCTTTTACTTATTCTAGACTTTGATTGACTCGTCTCCTCTCTTCTTGCAGCGTTGGCAGCTGCCAGAAAGAACCACAGCCTCAGCTAGTTGAATTACTGAACTTTGAAAAGGTGAAAGCAGCACAGCTTAGTTATGCTGTGATATCTCATAAGCCCATGTCGGGCATTGAAATTCAAACGTCTTGCTCTTGTGACAAAGATAAGTGCAAGAATAGGAAGATGAACAACAATATCAGAATGAATATTCTTTCGATAAAGACTTGAACAAAACACTGTGATGGTACAAATTTAATCTGCCTTGTTACAATAGTGTACTAACTGATCTCTCTTAGATACACAGCCAAATTCTCACTTTTCATCACTATATAACAATGGCATTTTGTGCAATTCTTATATGAATACACACATTGAGTCAATATTTACATATTTCTAGGAAGACTTCTTTAACAAATATAGCACCTTTTTAACTAATAATGGACTATTATGAGAGTGAGGCCTACCCCTTCTTCTGTTAAATACCTGATTTGGTTACACCTCAGGGTAATAGAATATCATGAAATATCTGGAAATCTTTCTTTCCTTTGAAATGTGTAGAGTATCAAGTGTGATATTGTCTTCTGCAACAATTGCATTATTGTAGTTCTTGATACCATCTTCACTCATGCTGCAGCAAAACAACACTGACCCTAACTTGGGCTTCACTAGCAGAAAAATCTCCCCCATATGTAGACAGTATAAATAAGTCCATGCAAATGATCCCATTGTTATTTCTCAGGAGGTAGTTTGCAGTGTATTCCAGCATAAAATACAAGACCATAGGAATGTTTAAATGTCCAAAGATGATATGTAGTCTGTAACATGTGAAAAGCCTGTAGAAAACTGAGCAGAAGACAGATGTCCCAGAAGAGACAAATTTTGTAGCATTCCAATAATGAATCCCGAAAGATGTTTTTTAGTAACATTGGCAAGCAAGCCTGAACTATACCAACATCACGAGTAATATATTAGTAAAAAAACCATATAGGTAAACATCATAGACTGATACAATTGTGCCAAATTGCATTGTACTCTTCAACCTGATTAACAGATAACTTTAAATTACATCATCCTACTTAAGTAAATGAAGTCTGTCAAAAAGGAACAATAATCTCCAGTCCAAGAATAGGTAAAGATAGTTGGATTGACATTGGAGTGTAGGAAGCATGATAGAGGTAGTCATGGCACTCTCTGACCTCCTAAGAGGGACTTCTGTTGATTGAATTAACTCATGAGCGGACTGCAGCTTAACGTTGATCTCTAGTGAACATTATACAATAAAAGACCAATCAGCAGGTAGCGAGGAAAGCTTGAGAATATTTTTAGTTCACATAGGTCTATACTCAGTTTTATTTTGACACCAATTACTGATTGCTGTTTGGCATCTCAGAGACAATTACCCGCCCTCATCTCCTGTATTCCCTAATCCTTTTCTACTAAAGGAAAGCTGCTTATTAAGCACTTCCTAGCATGCTTTGCCAGCTTTTGAGTCTCTGCATGTTCTTTCTGCTCAAGTTCTCTAAGTAAAAAGCTTGGTCAGGAGCTACTCTTAAAAGGCAAAATGCCCCCTGACAACTTCCAAGAAATATTTTTCATACAACACAGTATGAATGAAAAGTTCAGAAGGTACAACTGCTGCCACAAGTTTTCTGCATGTACATAAATCCTCACAAAGGCCTGTGGTTTAAATCTTTGAGGATCAAGTTGTTGGAGCAAGACTTTCAAGATAATAAGCATAGTCTTCTTGGACTCACAGACTTAATAATTGAAGCTCCTATAATTAATGAAAACAAAGCTGTGTGTCAGTGTTTGGGTGTGAAGATGATATAAAATAACTTAGAAGCTACAGGATTTTCAGACTTCTTTACTGATAAATTGAAGAAAGAGAGGTGAAAATCAATATTTTTTAATGACTCATTCCATGATAAAACTTGGCTACCTACCTATTGTACTTTGACATCTGTGAATAAAAATATTTTGCATAAAATTATTAACAATAGTAATAACAGTAATAATTCACTGATCTATTAGGCTGAAGAAGACATATTTCCATGACAGTGTCTCTAGGAGTAGATTGAGTATTCTTTCTAATTGACTTTGAATTACTCTTAAGAAAAAGCGGGATATGAAGAACTTGGGCCATGGATACTATTTGGATCAGGCTTCAGGTGGGCTGTAGCCAAATATAATGTACCAGCACTAAGATACATGTCATCCTTTATTTCTATGAAAAACTGAGAATGGGTATATATATATACAGTGTCAAGGAAATTAATGCTTACTTCATCCTTTGTGTTTGACTGCTGAAGTTTGGTGAACTACAGTGGTCCAACTTAGCTGTTGGACTACAGCTAAGAAAAGGAAAGCACCTATGTTGATGGTCTTTAATATGTATTTCTTTGCCTGCATTTCTTATCTGTCAGCTTCATTTTGGAGATTTTTTGCAAAGGCATTGGGGGGGGTTCAGTTGTCAGAGGAAGAAACCTACTATTCCTTACCTACAGGTGCATGAGGATGCTTCAGTTACGATTACAATCACTGAAGATCTGGTCAATACTGCCATAGTATCTAGAAAAATGACTACTCACTCAAAGAAATGAGGCACCATCTCCGGTCAGCTAAGTCCCTTCACAGATTTTATTGACTTTACTGCCGATAAACTTGATTCAGTTGCCTGCAGGCTACCTAAGACAGGGCATCCCGCCTGGACTCCAGCTGTTTCTACAGAAGGAAACAGACCTCCCACTGGTCCTTTGCCATATTTACCAGCAGTGTATTATGTCATTGATACCCCACGGTGTCTCAAACAGCTCTAGAGACCTGAGTGTGGACACCTTTATAGAACCCTAGTTCTCCACTGAGTATAAGCCACCGAGTGGAAGCCACCGAGGCGAAGGGCTCCGGAGCGGAGGATCGCGCTGGGCGTCCCTTCCTGAAGTGGCAAAGCCGCGGCCAACCCCGCGAAAAGCAAAAGCGCAGGGAGCGAGAGGGAGCCCCAGCCCCCCATTCCCCGAGCCGGAGGAGCCTGACGAGCGGCAGCTCTGACTCAGCGTGGGCGGGGACAGGGACAGCG
>NW_008796110.1:3201879-3213821 GCF_000699145.1 Aptenodytes forsteri
AAAAAAACCCAATAATTTCAGCTGAAAAAAAAAAAAAAAAAAAAAAAAAAAAGCTGCTGCAAAGGAAACACTGAAGAAGAGAAACAATGTCATCATCTGGTGAGGGGTCTGGAGAACAAGTCTTATGAGGAGCGGCTGAGGGAACTGGGGTTGTTTAGCCTGGAGAAGAGGAGGCTGAGGGGAGACCTCATCGCTCTCTACAACTACCTGAAAGGAGGTTGTAGCGAGGTGGGTGTTGGTCTTTTCTCTGAAGTAACAAGTGATAGGACGAGAGGAAATGGCCTCAAGTTGCGCCAGGGGAGGTTTAGATTGGATGTAAGGAAAAATTTCTTTACTGAAAGAGTGGTGAAACATTGGACCAGGCTGCCCAGGGAAGTGGTTGAGTCCCCATCCCTGGAGGTATTTAAAAGACGTGTAGATGAGGCGCTTAGGGACATGGTTTAGTGGGCATGGTGGTGTTGGGTTGACGGTTGGACTCGATGATCTTAGAGGTCTTTTCCAACCTCAATGATTCTATGATTCTATGATAAGCCCCTAAGCTTAGATGTGTGACACTGTGAGATCCCCCCCCCCAGATGTCAATGTTCTCTAATCTCTACATGTCATGAATTGAGAGGACAAAGACATGAACTGGCAACATAATTTTACATTCTGTTAAGTAATGAACTGTCCTTCTTATTATAAGCTTAAGATCAAGAAAATGCACCAAGAAGGCTGGGAAACTGCAGAGACTTCTACAGGAAGAGGGAAAGTTCTTCAATTGTTAGAATCCAGGTACGCAAGAAAAAATTAATAATTTATTGCAACCAAGGCTGGAATATACTGTCATTTATGTTTAATGTCTTTCATTGTAAAGGGCTCCTACATCAAAAGAAATACATACCTTACAATTGTAACACAATTACCTCTCTACAGGAACAATCTCAATCAAGTAGCATATAGAGTATTGCTAAAGAATCTAGGAAGAAAGCAAAGTTTGACAGAGGACACTAGGATATACTCTTACTTTTAGCAAAAATGTGCCTTAAGGCTGAATTTTCAAATAGAAGCAATTGAACAACTCTCATAACTGCACGAGACACAGAGATTTGAAATGCCAATCAGGTAATTTCACATACAAATGCAGAGTTCAGTGCTATTTCCATATGTATAAGCTGTTTTCCCTGCATAGCTGTGGAGAGTGCACGGCATCCATGAATAAACATTTGTAGGCACTTTCAAAAAATACTTCAGCCTTGTTGTCTATCACTTGAAAATTGTCTTTAAATGTTCATGCAGTGAAAAGAAGACATCAGTTTTTCAGGGGCTGGTGGCCTTTTTCCCACTGTGTGGGATATATTACATACATGTAATAAATAGGACCATATATTCCTGTAGTTATTCCAGTAAACAGCTTCTTTTTTTTTTTTATTGAGCATGGGTAGATCACACATCCCTGAAGCAATCACAGGTGCAAATATTTCCAAGGAACTGCTTAAGCCTGACACCCAAGTTCTGATTATCTTCCTTTCAATTTTCCCACTCTTTGCCCTCTTCGGTCATTTATTCTGTGCAAAGGAATGAAAATTGGTACCCCCATAAAAAGGAGGATTTTTCACACCTCTTTCTGTAGTGTCAGAAGGTGTCATGTCTGAAATAGTCCTAAGAGACTAACGTTCAGAACTAGCAACATTAGATTCTCTTGTATGCATAATAAACGAAAACAGGTGAATATTCACTGAGTTAGAGGTTGGTTGTGTGAGGTAATAAATAGGAAAATGGTAGGGCTAATTCATGGTTTGTTTCAGAATCAGCCTTTCAAGGCTGCTTAAATAAGATGTAGACATTCACCAGCCAGTATATATTGCAATCCTTCAATCCAGGAGCCTATTTACATAGATCTTCAAAATCTCCATGAAAAATCTAGTTAGAACAGTGAGGCTGAAACAGAGTGGTCAATTAAGAACATGGACAATGTCTCATATCTTTTTATCTTTGCAATTATTGAACTCCAGCATACTGATGAGTTTTTGTTAATATTCAAAGAGTGTGTGAAAAATGGAATAGGTTTTGTCACTGTATTTCTCAAAACCTCACTACTAAAAGGTGTTTTTATTATTTATTTTCCCCTGAGAGTTTTAGAACTGTACTGCAGTGAATAGCTTTTTCTGGTTTTATAATTTGTTAATTTATCATTCCCACAAAGAATATAAAAAATACAAAAATCAAGTGCCTATAATAACAACTAAAAAAGCTAAACAAAAATACAATAGGAGACAATTTCCTGCACATACTGATATATCACAAAAGAGTGAATTAGAAAATTCACACTTAGGCGTACCTTTCAACAGCCACAGTTTGCCTTTCTTTTCCAGAGGATATCCTAATTTTCCAGCAAGGCTTTTTAAGTGCATGATTACTTATTTAGAGAAGAACTTTAACTGTCTCTTCAGTGACCTTCATCCTCCTCTTGAGTTCTGTATCTTAAATATTATATTCTTTCTATCTGCAATATAATACATATTTCCTGGGCTGGGTGTGAATTACGGTAGTGAGAGGGTGAAAACAGTGCAGTAGCTCCTGCTACTAGCCAAAGTTCCATCCAGGCTCTCTGCAGAAAGCTTCATCAAATTCCGTGCCAAACCCCTAGCTTATATTGCACTCTTCTGTAATAGTTGACAAATTCAGGTGCAGCTTAGATCAACTAAAAGGTAAAGTGATTGTTCAGTCGAATGTGTAGATAAGTAATATGATCAGAAAACAGTTGAGCAAAATAATCACATGGAAATCTTTTAAGATGAAAAAATGTGCTTTGTTTGGGAACAACTTTTCAATTGGGAGAATCCATCTGCTTTTTTTAATGTTAAATGAAATGTTAAAGATAAAGGTAGTTCTCTTTTGCTGTAAGACCTTCCCTGCTATCTATGGACAAAAAGGCGAAAAATGCCATTTATAGGTAACTTTTGTACCTTTCTTAAAATGCCACAGAGACATAGTCCAGCTTGCTTTCAGAAAGGAAAAAAAAAAAAAATCTTGGTGAAAATATACTCTTCTTTCAACCAGCCTAAACTGCAGGTAATGACATGACATACATTTGTTAATTTCCCGACATTATGCTTCCAAAGTAAAAACAACCTAATAAAGTCTTGAACCTTTCTGTTTCTCCTCCTAGACAAGTTGCCTGTCAAGCTTTGTCAGAACTGGTTTATACCAGAAGCTTCTCTTCTCCTAAGTATGGTTGATCAAGAGTACCAAACACCACCATATCTACCATCTGGAAGAGGCATTGCCACATTCAAGCCACAGTAAGGAAAATTAAAAAACAAGGACTTTCTCCTGCACACACATTGACTATGTCTCTGTTAGTAAATAGATGTGCCTGAGGCACATTTCTGGCACCAAGATGAGGCAGGGACTGGCTCAGTTTCATGCTATTGAACTCACTCTCCAAAACTGGATGACTTCATCCAACCTGTCTATGGGGAATGGTTCCTGACCTGTTCCAATTCCCTGAGACATGTCTGAGAAAGTGTGCGCTGATAAGCCAAAACCATATCAGGGATCAATCCAACCACTTAGAAACAGAGACAGTGGCAGGCCAATACGTGGGGGTGTTCCTTGGCTATGATTAATTTACTGGCATAGATGTTGCCTTTGAGTCTAATATTGCCAGCAACACCATGGTGATTTTTTTCTCTTTGATATATTTCTAATTATTCTTTTAATCCCAAATGTGCTACATCAAGATACCTCTGTCAAGTAGAAGTAGCTTTTTAACCGATATGTTCCTGTAGCTACTTTGTAGTAAAATGGAAGGTAGCATAGTGAGAAGAGTGCATTATATTTGCTTTGAGATAGGACATAAATGCTCTGAGATCAGGACATGGTACAAATGCAGAACAAAACAGAGGGCTCAGTCCCTTGTGCGCCTTCAATAGGAAATCTGACAGCCATTTTTTAAAGCATCGTAAGGAACAACATATCAATAAATTATCTTTATAATGCTCTAGGCCAATGCATCTCAAGAACGACTCAAGGACTCAGGAGGGTATCAGAAAATGGGTCATGGAAACAAAAAATGGCAACCTTCTAACACAAGCAAGCAAACAAGGAGTGAAATACAAAAACTAAATGAGCATTCATATTTGGGTAGTAAATGAAAACCGTGAGGGTAACAACTGTGTGAGATACTCAGCAGGTGTTATTTCAAAAAGACGAGGTGACCATTGTTCAGGAAATACTGCTGTAGGACAAGCAACAATGTTGCTTGCTACCCCAGAAAGCTTAAACTATGGCACCTGAGCAGCTGTTTCCTACTGAAAGTCCTTAAGTTCAAGGTGCGTGACATACTCCGAACTATGTTAGGCACATGTGACCTTACTCCAAAGATTTAATACATACATATGACAGTGCTGCACAGGTCTGTTCAGAGATACTGGCTGGGCTTTCAGAAATATCTTAGCTGCACCATCTCAGGAAGCTATCTCACACATTATCATGCAGGGAAGACGTGTATCAACCCCTTTTGAAAATCTACCAGTCTATGACCAGTTTGACCTTCAATATAGTGCGGACATGATCTCTTCTGCTTTTCTCCCAGATAGAGGTCTCTGACAAAGATCTCTGGGGAGCTTCAGATGCAGGAAGTTTTGCATGCCTCTTTTATGCAGTGTTATCTCTCAGTCACGTTCCCAGCTTCAAATATTCCCAAGTTCAAAATGAAAAATAAAGATAAAATAAAGCCACTGAATCTGCTGCCAGTAAATACACATACAATAGAAAAGGAACTTCACAGACTTTCTTTTCCTGCAGTCATGGAGCGATTGTATTGTTCATCAGATTTCCTGAGAGCGTAATTTTCTCTCCTTTCTCCTGTGTTCATCTATCATGCTAACTGCTGCTTGGAGAAGAATAAAGAAAAATATTATACTAGGCATGATCACTTAGTAGTTAGAGGGAAAGTTCTTTTCTGAAGATTTAGAAATAAAAGGAGATTTCAGTGTCACTCTTGGATTTCATTAATTTAAGTAAAAAATCAGATATTGCTGTCTTTTTTTCTGTCGGTTAAGCAGACATCTGTAGCAAGTGAATGGCACTTTTCCCTTTGCTTACATAATATTTATGTCTGTTCCAGAAACAGGTGAAAAAAAATTCTGTATTATCAGGTTAGGATAGCACAGGGAGTAAGAAGAGGTCCAAGATTTCTAAAGAAGGAAAGATATAGCAAGGAAATACCAAGCTATTAACCCTTCCTTACCCTTGTCCCCTTTGAGTCCTGTAAAAAACCAAATAATCTGAACTTTTGCCTGGGACAAAAATTTATGTTTAGAACAAAAATCTTGTATTTTTCTGTAAGCTAAAGAAATAGGGATGATGTCATGGATTGGCAGGTATCAAATTACCTTATCAACTAGATTTTACTCATCTTTTAAAGTCTCAGTGTGGGATTCATCTCATCCAGGTTTAGATGTCTTCTGTAGGCTTTCAAGCCAGTCATCAAGGTCCCCTTAAAGTCAGTGGAGAGAATTGGATTCACTGGTCTAATTCAGTGCTTTACAGAGGTAACTGGTGATTCAGCAGTTCGGAACTGGTTGGAGATTTTATTAACTGCTAGTAGGTGGTGATTTTTTTGCCACTTTATTCCTGAGTTTCTGAAGACAGTATCAGGGAGTTGTTGCCTTGAAAGAATTAAGATGTCTTTCCCCTACTCTTATGTGATGCAGTGGCAATGATGGATAAAGGAAGAGTTCTTTTTATGAAGGCTTATTATCTTTTTGACTGCCTGTCTAGAGTACATTTCTATATTAACCTTGCAATGCAGCCAACGTACAGCAAATGCAATTATGGTTTACAAAATAAGAAAGGCATTTTAATACTTCTCAAGAAAAGAAAAAAAAAAGAAGAAAAAAAAGGAGATTGCAACACTGACTTCTCCAGTCATTGATTTCTGGACTTTATGTTTGTAGTTTAGAGCTTTTTTTTCTTTTTTAGAGAATGATTTCTCTAGTTGAGATAGTTTCATTCAGGTATCCAATAGCTGTGATGTCACTGGTAGGGATGGGTATTTGGTGTCTTTCCAATCTGCGGATCAGTAGCCTCTTGCACTAAGCCGTAAGCTACGACGCAACTCTCTTTTTCGCATGCCTGTCAAAGACTTGCCTTTTCTTCTGTTGCAGCTTAAGGCAGCATGTGAGGCAAAGCGCTTGACAGGAATTATGCTGGGCAGAGTGGCTTCTTCACTTTTGTTTTCTGTTTTTTTGACAGGTTGTGGTAACCCTGGTAACCACCTTGCTGCATTGTTAGTGCCCATGTACAATGTGCCAGTGCACGTGCCTGAAGGCTGCTAAATGTTGTGAAAGGGTGCATGAAACACTGCCTTGGATTCTATCTCTTGCCTTGTATTGTTCAAGGGAACCACAGAAGTTTGGCAGCAAAACACTTATTATTTAACAGTGGGAACTCTTTTCAACTCCCAGTGAATGAAGCACAAGGATTTTGCAGTTTCAGTTGAGATGCCTTGTTTTATGGGGGTGAATTTTCACCCCCCCTGCAGAAGGCTACAGGAAAGAAGTGCCTACCCTAATCTCTGCAGTTATCCTGCCCAAGAAGTTGTATGGTTGACAGTGCTACCAAACACAGTTATTACACTCCCACTTCAGGATGCTGTGAGACCAGCTACCCCCACTCTGCCCAGATAGGCCATATTAGGAAAAAGGTCATCGCTGAAATTGCAGACCTCTGGGTCCTCCCAGTAACCTAGAGCCTTTAGGGAACTGGAGAGGTGGAGGGAGAGAGCAAAACAATTAACAGTCAAAGCAAATTTAGGCTTACTGTTGTGAGTTTTATTATTACTATTATATATTTGAAGAATAATGGCTTCATTGTGCTGGTTTCTTATCTACTGTTCTGTTTGGAAAGGGATTCCATGAGCCACAACTATATGTCTTCTGTCATGTCAATGAATGCAACAGAGAACAAAGTGGGGTTGTGTTCTTGGGGGGGTGGGGAGGCTAAAGGCAGAAACAAGGTTTTGTTTTCACTTACAGCTTGAATGGGCAAGACTGCCCATCTTCAGAAAACTTCACTAATTGTGATGGGTAGCTATAGCAACACATCTACAAAAAACAAAACTACGGCTTCCCAAGAGACAACAATATACTTTTGTATTCTTATGAGAGTATGGATGCAGCTTATCACTGTAATATGTACTTGGGGAGCAATTAAGATGTTTATGGTCATGGTCGCATTGTTCTTTCTTAGCAGGACAGTAGTTTATTGAACAAGAGATACTTCTTTTTTTCCCTTCTCCCCTAGTTAACTTTCCCAAACTGCATGTTTTCTATATTTTGAATGCATCTTAACTGTTTCACTATGTTTTACTCCTATAGAACAGAAAATGAATGTGTAACTACCATGGTGTATTTTAGTTCCTTCTTTTCCATAGCCAGACAACTTGTTATTCAATCTGATTTAGGCTTAACATCTCTACAGTGCATTACACATAATGGAGAAATCTTAAAACAGATGTGCCATTAAAGCTAGCACAAGATTCACTAAAACATAACGATAATTGTACCTGATGAATGTTTTTTTAATACAGAAATTCAAGACTATTGAGATATAGAACCAAACGTATCTCAGAGGAAGGAGAGGTTTTGACAAAATGAAGTCCAAGTTTTCTAAAAATCCTCTTACAATGATCAGTATTAATCAGCTTATTTCCATAACTGATATTACTGGCATAGAACATGGCCACTTTCTGAAAATTAAGATAAATGACAGTTTTATCTTCCTAAGAGTGTAATTTTGTTCCACAAAGCCCAGTAAAGAATAGGACCCTGCAGAGCTGCCTTGCCCAACAGTGATAGCAGGTAAGACAGGCAGAAGTGAAAGCTTAAAAGGATGACAGAACATACAGAAAAATGACAATGCTGTTGCTACGCCAGCTCACTGAGTGTATCTATCTTGTCAGATTAGACCCAGTCTGTTGGCTTACACAGAGAAAGCAGAGCTGCAGTCCTGCCCCCTTAGGGTCATGGCAGCAAGGGAAAATACAGTAAGGGAGCATAATTCTACTTAGACTTTGTGGACTGCTTGAGGGAGTGGAGGAAGAGGCATATAATAAACCCTATAACTCTGTATTCACTTTATGGCCATGCTGAAAGCAAGGCTTTAGTATATGCCTGCAGCTATAAACAAAACAAAAAAAAAAAAAAGGGGAAAAAATCTAACAAATAAATAAAAATCTTGTTCAATTAAAAATAAGATTGGTGTTCGAATTTATGTGTTTGCTTTCCCATATATTTTCTTCCCTGACACCCTTCTTCCCTCTGAAGAGTGTGAAGTATGGGAATTTCAGAAGCACTGTCTGTGCCTTGTTTTTTAATTCTACTCTGTCTTACTATGGAAATAGCTATTGCAGTGCTGATCTTTTAATCCAGCTTACATGCGATTCCTATTAAAGTCAATGCCAGTTCTCTGGACAGAGAAATGCTTTACAAGGCTTTCCAAGAACACCTTTCAGAGCTGTTCACTGCTCTTCCAGCAGTCCCGTTTGGGTAGGTCAACCAGTTACAGAATTTTAGCCAGCTTCATATTCTGATTCCAATATAGTAGAAGAATTCAGTGTCAAAACTTTATTGAAATTCATAAAAACTTTTCTCCTTAACAACCTAATATCAGTCAAATGTGCACATGAGAATGTCTGCTTTGATTAAAAGAAGAGAAAAAAACTAGCAAGACACTCATAGTTGGTTTGGTAGGAAAGCCTTGGCTATGCGCACGCAAAAAAAGCTCAGAAGAGAGACTAAATATGAGAGAAATCTGTAACAGTGTATGCCTTAAAATTCATATTTTAAAAAAACTTTCAATGTAAGGGAGAGGGCAATGAGATAGGCTTTTTAAGCACAGTGGTGGCATTACATTGTTGATACAGGGATGAAATTGGGAAAGCCAAAGCTTGGCTGGAGCTGAAACTGCAAAGGTTGTGAAAGGTCAACAAGATGAGCTTCTGCAGGTACATAAGCAGGAAAAGGAGAACCAAGGAAAACATGAGCCTGCTGGTGAGCTGGACAGGCAACCTAGGTGATGAGGAACATGGGAACAGATAAGGTACCTAGCGCAGTTCTTGCCTCATTATTTACTGGAAAGATCTGTTCCCAGGCCTCCCACATCTCCATGCCTCGTAGCAAGATCTGGAGGAGAAAGGTACACACAATAGAGGAGGTTGAAGCTAGGGACTACTTATGTAAAATAAGTTGGAGAGAAATACATTAGATGAATAGACCATGATGTGGTGGACAACTGACTGGACAGATGGGCTCAGAGTGTAGAGATCAACGGTTCAAAGTCTAACCAGCAGCATGTTATGCATTATCCTCAGGAATGATACTAGGGACATTGTCATGAACACCAGGATGATGGGGAGGAATGCTCCTTCACAAAAGCCCCTTAGCTCAGTGACTTCAAATCAGGTCTGAGGACTCTTCCAGAGCAGAGGAATGCCAACATTCATAATCCACTGCACAAATATCCCAGTATAAAACTCTAGGTCTTTCCTTGTCCCTCTCCAGACTTCCTTGACTATCTCTGGTTTCACATGAAGAGTTCCTACTTAAACCATTCTTTCAACATGATCTTGAAGCATGCTGTAAAACCATTTCCATTTAGACTTGTACATAGAAAACAGGCAGGTGCTACATTTGAGTTTTGCACCTTTATTAGAAAACCTACTAAAGGATTAGATAACAAATTACTATTAATTATACTAACATTTCTAGAGGCTCTGATAGTGACAGTCATTGTACATACATGTAATAAAAAGACAATACCTGTGAAATGGAATTTTCCCTCTGATAGATGCATTGAACAAGTCCATAAACATATAGTAAGGAGAAGAGACACGGACATACCCTCAAAAATCCCTAATCCAATGATTCTGGGAGCTGGGACGGTACAAGTAAAGCAGACCACAGACTGTGGCCAGTCACACATGTTCTCCCTAAGTACCATCTTGTATTAGCACTGTTATAGAGAGGCTATAAGGCTAGGTGGGCCATGTGCCTTACTCTTTTGTTTTTACAAATGAAAGTTAAATTAACAAAAGTTCATAAAAAGTCCCAACTATCAAGTAAGTCTAGAATTTACAGCTAAGAACTTTTGTGTCTTCTCATGCCCTGAGTTTTTCTCTGAAAAAGTGGTGTGACCAGGCTCTGAACTAATTCTTTGAAAGAGTTGTGAGTCACACACAGAAAGGGCAGCAATCAAAGCAGTAAGTCTTCGTAGAACCTGCTGAATGGATTAGTGGAGTACTGTTATACTTTTTTTGTCATGAAATTTCATGACAATCCAATGATGAATAGATCTTAACAGACATTATCACTCACTGATTATCCCAGTCCTAAAGCCTAAAAAATGGAATAATGAAATTATAATTGAAAATAATAAATATTTGCTGTCTGCTTTATCAGCCTAATACTCACATTGCTTTGCCTATAAGCCTAATTCCTGCATCACAAATCTCTCAGAAATACGCAGTCAGTCCTAGTTCAAAGGAAGAAATCCTTCCAATGATTGTGGCACATGGCTAGAGAAGTGCAATCAACAAAGGAACTGCTGAAAGAAAGGAGTGGACAGTATTTGGAAGTGATAGATTGAGAGTAGTCTTGAATGCCTCAGGTTCTTGATCTTTAGAGATCCCATGTACAAGGCTTGCCCAGACTTGTTTGATCCAGAAAAAAATGCAAGAAGTAAGGTCAAAGTGTACTATCCTCAAAACCACAAGAACTCTGCTACATTATGGTCTGAAGGGAGAGATTGCTTAATTCTCTGTTTTAGAGGTTTTATAGACTCCCCTTGTTATGAAACGATCCAAACAGTTTAGTCCTTTCCTATGTAGGCTCCAGCTCAGAAAGGTAGTTGAGAAAATAGTGAGACTAAAACATTTCATCACCACCAGATGAAATGATCAAATAGAAATTTTTTGACAAGGGTTAGTCTCTCTTATTCTGACTTTGCTCACATTCCCACTTTCAATTACTTGCCCATGACAAGTGCTCACAAGCACTGCAAACGTACCAATGATTAGTAATAGTTCTAAAGAGCCTTTGACCTCAACAGAATTATTCACCTGCAGAAATGAGTTCTCTCTTCCAAAAAGGTGGTTGTATCAGGATGGAGGTCAAGACACTGGCATTTTTTATAACCTCCCACATTAAGAGGCTGCCATCTTCCACAGAATGGAAATAATTCCATGCATTTCATTGAGAAACTAGCTGTAAGTGTAAGAAGGGTAGATGATCAATTGACTTTAATATATGCATACAGCAAATCTTTGAACACAGCTTTTCCACAAATCACTACTTGCTGGAATTTGTATACATAGTATATTTTTATGGGTTTTTTTTTCCTAAAAAAATAAATGTTTCACTTTTTGTACAACAAAAACAAAATGTGGATAGAATTATCATTTCAGCTTTGGAAACCTGCCCAAAAAAGCATTTACAACACAGCAGTGTCATTATAATCATAGCAGACAAAAATTTTGACCTTTTTGCCCCATTTCAATCATAATGTGCCTGAACTATAACACAGTATAACAAATATTTTGTGTGAAATTAGACTGTTACCAGAAAAATATTATGAGGTATATTTGTCTTAGAATACTATGTCAACCTTTGAATAGAGTTTGGTGTAAAATCTTGCCAGTGATATAATACCTAATTTTTTTAAATGACAGTGTGTCCTGGTTTCGGCTGGGATAGAGTTAATTTTCTTCCTAGTAGCTGGTACAGTACAGTACCAGTAGCTGTGTTTTGGATTTAGGATGAGAATAATGTTGATAACACACCGATGTTTTAGTTGTTGCTGAGCAGTGCTTACACCAGTCAAGGACTTTTCAGCTTCCCGTGCTCTACCGACTGAGAAGGCTGGAGGTGCACAAGAAGCTGGGAGGGGGCACAGCC
>NW_008796110.1:3213856-3260010 GCF_000699145.1 Aptenodytes forsteri
GTGGTGAGCAATTGCATTGTGCATCACTTGCTTTGTATATTCTTCTTCTTATTATTACTGTTATTATTATTATTAAGATTTTATTTTATTTCAATTATTAAACTGTTTTTATCTCAACCCATGAGTTTTCTCACTTGTGCTCTTCCAATTCTCTCCCCCATCCCACCGGGGGTGAGGGGGAGTGAGCGAGCGGCTGTGTGGTGCTCAGTTGCCGACTGAGGTTAAACCACGACACAGTGAAAGAAAGCACACACAATAGGTGTAAGTTTTCCAGTATTGACATAATGATGAATACCACAGCTGTCAAGACTTTGGAGGTTTCCTGTGACATTTCTACACATACTAACATCTGTTGCCTTCTTGTCCTCCTCCTATTTAGCTTTCAGGATCCTGAATTTCCCAGTCTGCTAACAATGCTCAGAGTTTATTGAAGTTTCATTTCACTGGACAGTAGTGTTTAAATACTGTGTCACTAAGCACTGCAGTGCACTGATCTTTATTGCCCCCAGCCACTCACCACAGGCAGATTCTTGTAGCTTTGCTAAGGGGTTTAGGAGAGAGTAAACCTCCCAGGTTCGAATGCACGTTCAAAAGCTAGATTGCAATGGATTTTAGAAATACAACCTGAGCTTGAAATGCAAATGCACACTGTGGTATTTACAGAGTTATAGACAGCTGCTTTAACTATCTGTTTGGGAACAATTCAAGAATCTATTCTAGTCACTTATTCTAGTGAGAGAAAGCCTCTGGTTAACTAAGAAATGTTCACTGTCGTATCTTCCAGTACTAGATAGAGTATCTCTGCCTTTGAAAGTGTTTCCTATTACCCCAGTCAAAGGAATTACTCCCTGGTCCATTAGATGCAGCATAGCTGACTCCAAGTCTGGCCTTGATAGTTAGTCTAATTGTATCACCTGAATCAATATGGGCATTCAATCTTCAAACATTGTCAGAAAACAAAGACAGGAAAACTGGTAAAGAAATTTTTTTTTTTTTAATCCATATTTCCCTCTGTATAGGAATAAAGAAAAAGATTTTCAGGTGCACAAATGAAAATTAGGTATCCAAAGCATCAGATTTTGATAGGAGGCAAATGCTTAACTGTTTCTTTTTTCCTTTTTTTCCCCCTTTAAAAAACCTCCCCTAAATAAATAATCATCTCTTCAGTCTACATTTGGCTACATGGCACAATGAGTGCATCCAACCATTTCTGCACTACCTTCCACACACACACAAAAAAAAAAAAAAAAGACGAGATTAGCTAAAGGCATTAAATTTTACCACCACTTTTCTCTTAACATGACTGGAACCTGGACTCTCACTTGTCTACCTTTACAACTGTGCAGCTTTCATTACTGTACTGCCTGAGTGGGTCACTGTCATTAAAAGGGTTTTCAGTCTGAAAATTTCCCTGTAGCTGAGGGATGCAAGGCCATTATACAGAGAGCAAAATGTTAAAGGTCACACAGCTGTCTGAGTTGGGAACTGCATCAAAATCTCCTGTCGTATAGCTTGGAGCTCCACATACTATATTCTTCTCTCCCTACCAAAAAAGCTTTCCAGGTATCAGTATTTCCGTTCCTCTGCTCTTTGGGAGAACGGATCTGTACCACTTATCAAATTAGGCTTTTAATTATGTTTGGCATAAGACATTCAGCAGCCGGAGCCTCTCCCTGCTTGGCCATCAGCAGAGCTTCAGCACCATGCCAGGCTTCAGCACCATGCCAGGCACCCCGAGGGCCCTGCGCTGCAGCCTCTCCTCATACCCCACACAAGGTCCCTCACAACATACACATCACCTCCTCACTGCCACCCCGCACAGTGCTCCCACACTGACCAAAGTACCCCATCCCACCCCCTGCATGCCACAGCTTTCCCTAGATCCACACACCTATCTCTCCTACCACTAACCTGCCAGTCCCCACGTCCCAGAAAGCTCCTCCTGGCCACTTTGGTGAACTTCTCCCTCTGATTGCATGGCTCCTGACATGCAATAGCATCACCACAGTGTCTACCAGCACCATCTTCCTTCCATGAGAGCATGCAGCCAGCAGGAACGGTGCAGCGTGAAATAATATAGAACAAAGCAGCTCAAGCGGAAACACCATGGACAAGTGCATGGAGACATGGGGACTGAAAGCACGGATGGCTCTGGAACAGGGAAGGAGAGGGAGAAAGGAGGACTGCAGATGGACACAGGAATACTGGAGTGAAGAGGAAAAAAGCTAGGGTTAGCATGGTGGTTTTCTGTGGCCAAAAACTGGGACATGGCTCACTAAGGCAAATTCTTCCATTTTCTGATTCTTCCATTTTCTTCTTCTTAATAAATTCAATTCTTCCATTTTCTTCTTCTTAATAAATTCTGGCTTTACTTGTCACACTCCTTTGTTATATTTTCCTACCCATTTTTCTTGCCTTTCTGTAGTTTCTTAAATCTTCACCCCTCCTTTACCTAGTCCTGTACTTTCTCCACTCCTCCCTCCCTCTCTTTCTCTCCATTATAACCTTCCTCTTTCTCCCTGTTAAGGATTCCTGTTCTTATCCCTATGCTGCTCCTTCCCACCCGCTATGTTTTCTTCATCCTGTTAAACTTCCAGCTACCACAAATACTTCTCCTGGTCTTTCATGAGTCACATGCAATGATTAATTTCCATCCCTGCTGTTGAAGCAAACACACCTCTCAGAAACCGTTCTTTCTCTAGCAACCTGATTTAGGAGGCGATAGAGGACACACAGGACACACACAGACCTGCTGCAGTGCCTGGGTGGGAGTGACGGGTAACCCCGAGTGAGCGGTGGTGAAGTCGTGTTTGTGCTGCTGGTTGAAGGAGTTGGAGGGTGGCCTGAGCACCAGCTGAGTTGACGGAGAATTACGTCATGTGGGAGATATGTGCTCCACCAAAACGGTTTGCCTAAGGCCAGTCGGGTAGGTATGCTTCCACGCAGGCATGCTAGAGAGGGAACTGTGGACTCATTTTCTGAAATGAATGATTAACAGATTAAAGGCTGCATTTCAGCCTTTTCCTGTCACTCAGGGGAGATAATGTCTGACATTTTAATGGGCCAGCCAGCTGATGTCTTAATTCTTCTTGGCCATGTCTTTGAGCCAATTATTTTCCTCAGTCCTCTAATAGAGCTTTGGGGCAAGAGGGGGTCTTGACACAGACCTCTCTTCAGTTGGGGAGTTCAGGGAAAATAAAAGAAGTCGCAACTTGGGCTAATATAGCAGGTAGAAAATCTAGAGCAGGCTTGTTAGGGAGAGAATACCTGTCTCTGCCTTTATGAAAAATCGCCCTTGAAGTATTTATTTATTTAAATGTATTTAAAATATTTAACCAAGAATTGTCTGCTGAACATGGGCCACCACATTTTCAAAGACAGGAGAGCTGGTATAAATTGTGCCATGTTTTTGTGCTGCAAGAAAAGAATCACACAGCAGCTGACTGGAGCAACAAAAAATGGTGCAGTTCTCTGGAGCCTGAACCCAAACACAAACAAACTCTGGGGAAGTCTAATTTCAGAAGAGGACAAAAAAATCTTTTTATGCTTCCCTGCAAAATATAACACTGTAGGCATAGATCACAGTGTGTGAGTTTTTTATCTAACCAAAAAGCTCCTTAGTTGCTCAGTAGCGGTCACAGATCACAAGTATCAAACAGGAAGACATTAAAGTAGAGGCTGAGTCCAATAATCCATCACACTTTGTATGACCAGACTGCTTTCAAATACATTAAGCTTACAACCAAATCTTTCACCACTGTTCTTTTTGTATAGCCTTTCATTTTCTAAAATTTACTTTCTGGAGTCCACAATTCCATTCTCTGATTTGAAAGACAAAGTGTTTTGTCAGATTTCTTTGATTAATGAACATTTAGCTCTTTTGCTTAGCATACAAATCCCAGTAATTTATTTCTGTACCATGAACACTGCTAGAAAAATCTAGGACATGTATAAATAGTAGTATAGATAGAATATTATTTCAAAGGAATACCCCAAAACTGTTTTAAACTTCATAGCTGGGATAAATCTGAAGGAAATCATGCATTTGCTTCACTTCAGATAACATTTCTTTCACAACAGCATTTTGCAAGATAGACTGGGCATGAGCAGTAGAAAATCATATTATGAATTTACTACTGATTGCACATTTAATTCAAAATTCTTTCCTTCTCTTGTACAAAAAGGCTAAGTGCATTCAAGGTTTGATTACACTTGTATTGATAGTGTAGGAATGACAGCTGACTAGCTTGTTCAACCATCATGGCAAAAAAAAAAAAAAAAAAAAAAAAAAAAAAAAAAAAAAAAAAAAAAAAAAAAAAAAAAAAAAAAAAAAAAAAAAAAAAAAAAAAAAAAAAAAAAAAAAAAAAAAAAAAAAAAAAAAAAAAAAAAAAAAAAAAAAAAAAAAAAAAAAAAAAAAAAAAAAAAAAAAAAAAAAAAAAAAAAAATCTGCTGATGAATTTGATGAAGCTAAATCCTGAAATCCACATACTTCAACAGGCAGACTAGAACAAATACTCTGTAAAAAAACTTGGAGTAATATTTCCCTTAGATTTCACAGGATAAAGGGGTTTGCACTTGTGAAATCCTTGCACTGCTAGAAAAAAGGTAATTAAATGCGAATACTTACACATACATACATACTGTTGTGTAGTTAGGTGATGCAGTACTCAAAATCAAGAAATTACTTCTGGCCTTGATATGCAATTAAACTGGTAAATTCTCTTTCTGAATTTTTTGAAAAATGTAAGCTTTTATACATTATTTTCCATTTCTGTTGCAAGGTATAAAATATTCTAGGTATGCAGTGTGATTGTTGATAAGCAAGGAGAAAGAAATTCTAGTTTATGAATTTTTAAACAAATCAACTGAGAACAGTCACAAGTACCTTGTACATGGCATGATTTTTGAACAACTGCATAAAAGACTCCTCATCTTGAAAAACTAGCCACCTCTTTGCACACAATATTTACTAAATTATTTTTTAAAATGAAAATCATGTTTGAAACAATGCATTACAGTTTTTTTCCACTTTTTTATTTATATTGCTACAGATAGATCTTAGAGATTATTTTCTAACTGTCATTGGTCCATGGCAAAGAGATTAGTAAACTGACCTGAACTTCATTAATAAACGACATTGTCCTGATGCTTTTAATTACATTAAAAAACATTATTTTCCTTAACACTTCAGCAAGGTCTAAGAGAACTTGCCTGCCAGTGCCCATAACATTGTTGTGCCTCTGATGTGAGTTATTTCTGGTTGATTCTGCCCTTAATGGGAAGCTTGCTCATTAACTTCTACGGCATCCCTGTGCCAGAGCTCACCACTCCCAGGGCAGGCGGGAACGCATGTTTATGCCTCAGCTACTCATATTCACAGCCTGGTGAACTGGTTTAAGGTAAATGTGTACAAAAATACTGGAGGGATGGGGACCCCACGGAGGGGACAGTAACAAAAATGGGAAAATGGTAACACCATTTGTAGTGTCACATGGTAGTGTCCTTTCTGATAACTTACTTAAACACTGGAAACAAGTCACAACTGACTACTGAAAAGAAATATTAATATAATGCATATGTATGCCCCAAGTGTACCAGCCTATTTAGGAATACTAGTTTACTGATCAAGTTTCCTCCATAATGACCATTTTCATAGGATTACATGATCCCTTGTGATCTGAGTTAGTAGGAAAAGTTTTAATAAAATGAAATATATTTTAACCGGCCTCCTGAGACAGCCATGTATGATTCAAAAAGCAAAGTCTTTCCAAATGCATAATGTGCTTCAGGAAATTGGCTTAGTGCTGAAATCTACTAAAGCTGATGTCCAAGAGAATTCTGTGATCTCTACTGATCTGTGTAGCTGGGAAATGCGGGTTTGTAGTAGTTATTTTTATCTCTCCAACAGCTGAACCCTGCCTCCACAAGGGCAATGTATTTTTAATGCATATGATGTTATTATGTAAATTGGTTTAGCTGTGTAATCTACTAAAGGTGATTTCTCTGTCCCATGTGAACAACAAAGCCAATGATCGCATAATATTCATTAAAGATAAAATTGTCTTACTTTCCATAACCAATTCCCAGGTGCATTGCTCTGACAACTTCAATTTCTGTTCAATAGTGAACCTGATGCTCATTTGCAAAATTCTAATGAATGTACCAAATAAGAGGTAATGCATTTTTCCAGCTTGCAGTCCCAAGCAGACTATAAATTATTTTCCAAGGAGCAACAGACACAGTAGTTAAAGAACGAGTAAGGTCCCATCAAAAGTTCCACCCATTTTCTTTTCTGCATCAACCTACAAATCTATGCCAATAGTGTAGCAAAAAATCCTGCTTTGATACATTTCTGAGATTAGGTAGACATCAACCTTTTTTTCATCTATAAATGGAAGTGCAAGGTCATGTCCGTGCAAGCGAACCTACAAAAGTGACGCCCTTATACAAATGTACAGCTAGGGTCTCAAACAAACTTTATGATCTGCATACATGGATCTACATGGAGTCCTGCAATTAATTCATTTAAGAGATCACTAGACATATTTGTATGCAAAATTAAATGACAAGAGTTTCTTTGTTAGCAAAAAATCAGATAACGCCAGTGGCTACTGCAGTTCTATATCTAACTACTGTTTGTATACAGAAATGAACACGTGCAAAGTAAATGCCTGGATAAGCCCTCTTTAAAATACAACGTTTTGGGTTAAACTGTAATTGCATCTCCACCTCCAGGGGAGCAAAGGAGTTCCTAAAAATAATTAAATGTATTTACACAGGGTTTTTTATCTGGGTATCCATACACTTCTTAAAAACATGAACAAAACCTTGTGAATAAACCCTTCACAAGACCACTGAAAGGTTAGATAGAAATAAAATAAGTACTATCTAAAATAATATTAGATAGTAATAGAAAATTTTCAGTGAAGACTGAACAACTCAGAAGTTCAGCACTTCAATAAATATTTAAAGGCAAGAGACAATGTTCTCTGAACAGTAAAAATGTATTTTCAGTTGTCCAAGAGTAGGTTCCCTCCCTGCATGACACATGTATTTTAAAAAGGAAAATGTAATTTATTCTGAACAGGAGGTGACTTTAAATTTTGAAATTCAAAACAAGCTCTTGGCATTTTTTCTGTTGTGAAAACTGCAGTTTTGCAGTGACAGAATGTGAACATAAACATTTTTATGGAAAGTTATTTATATAATTTATTTAACCACTGTCATAAAACTGCAATATAGCCATTCTCAGAAATGGATATCCAGAGAGAATTTCATTCAGCTTCCACTGATTGATTACGGACCAATTTTTAATTCAGAAGATGAGAATTAATGCTTTTCTTCGATTTCAAGAAACTGTGGTTTTTTGTTTTGGTGAAAGTATTTGTAAGGATGTGCTCCCTGTGAGATGCACATGTGGACTAGATTAGCTAATACGTAGTTCTTATGTTCCTGAATTTTTTGTCCTTTTGTTGCTAAGCGTTGGTACAATATTCAGTGATGTATAAGATAGAAAATGAGAATACAATCACATATATTGTTAGAATATAACCACATATATCACATATATATTATATAGAATAAAAAGCAGATGAGAAACTTGTTTTAATTGCAGCCTCCTGGCTCACTATCACGGCCAATGTGGAAGATGCAAATCTTTGGAAGGATTCAAATACTTGGAGGACTATGGTTATATGGAAAGGAGTGGAGCAATCATAACAGGGAAAAAAGGGACAATTTTTGCCTTTTTTCTTTGAGACTTGAATATTCTGTCCTACCAAAGGAAAATATTGCAATACAGAATTGATTAATAGGGACTTATTAATATTTGTTATAACAGGTCCACTTGTTAAGCATTGAGTTAGTCAATCATGTAATTAAGTTAGTGTTTGCATCATATAGCCCTCATTAGACTTGAAAAATTTGAAAACTAAGATGCTCGCTTTTTGTTGAAAGTCTTTTTCTTTTGTTGACGCACTCCTAGATTTTAGGATTTTATACTAATTTTGCTGTATTTTATCATTTTTTCTGAGCTTTTCTTTATCTCAAGCACTATAAGGATAGTCTTCACTCATTAAATCGCAAGGAAAAAATATTGTTTCCTCAGGTAACTTTTTACTATTTAAACCAGCTGAATAATGCCCTGTGTGAATGAAATTCATCACAGCATAACAAAGTCTGTGTATCAGCCTGCAGAGGCTTTAAAGTCAAAAGATGAAGTCCAATTCTTGGCTTTAATTTCTGGGCTGCAGAAAATGGAGTAGAAATGGTATCGGAGACAAAAAGCAAGGAAGAATCCTCCTTCCATACCCTATGAACACAGCATGGGAAGAGGCTGTCTTTTCACCTGTCTTTTCTTACACATGCTGGATCTGGTAGCTGCTGAAAACAACATCTCTCTTGCAACAGAATAGCTAACCCCCCCATGCCTGGGGACCTGACACAACGCGGGCACTCAGCAGGGATCTTCCTCCTCTTCTCTTCACCCTGGTTGGTTCTGTGCTTCCTCTTCTTGAAAGTGGGGACTGTAGCATTTATTTCCTTTGTAAAACTTTGAGATCTGAGTGCTGGATTTTGGTATCATTATTCATGAGGTGTTTATTCTCTAACTGACCTGTCATAAGGAGCTTGCTGGAGTTTCCTGCTAACTCAGGACTGAGTTCTGGAGTTCACATTCCTAATGACGGCTGTCACGTCCTCTTTTTGAGCCTACTCTAGGCAAAGCCATCATTTTCTTTCTCCAGAATGGAGTAATATCACTTCCTTGTGTGTGTCTTCTCATAAGATGTAAATTCTTGATTCAATTAATACTAAGCTATTGGCTCCATCCACAAATCACGTCTTCCCCAGCAGCTTAATGGAATAGTGCAGTCCAAGAATGCAGGATCTCCATTTTCATTTCCATTTGTATTCCTTCTGTTTCTTTCCCCTAATTATTTGGTTACCACTCCAATTCTGAACTATAAACATTACAGACAATTGATAAAAATTGTCAAAGAAGTTAGATGTTACTAAAAAGGAAAGGGGGAAAATCCAACTAAACCTAATAAAATTAACTCTGAGGCTTCATACCTCCTAATTTTAATATCTTAAGAAGGAGAGAACAAGATGTGAAAAGAATATTAAAGTGAATCACATAACCATGAAAGTATTTTACTTTGTCAAACTGAAAAAGACTTCTTCACTTTCTGGCTAAACATAACCCAGTATGATGTAATTAAAAATATATGGAATCATCCTTTTCTCTCTAGATCTACATGTTGTTACTGTATGGTGTTATAAGAAAAGAAATGTCTGTTTAAAAAGACCTTCAGGAGATGGAAAGATGGAAAAAACTGCATATAACTAAAAGCCATGGACAGAGTTCTGACTGAAACTTTTGTTGGCATTTAGTTTCCTAAACATAGTCATTAGAGACCCTCAGTTAGCCCTCCTGGCCTCCAGCTGCCTCTTCAGAAGGACACAGTTTTCCTGTACGTCCTGTGTGCTATTCACAAGTATCCTGAATATCTAAATTCTCATTATCTAACTATCTAAAAACATCACTACAGCTAAGTTTTTTCTGTCCTGTACTTGTCACTTTGAAAGCCGTTTTACACAGGTGCATTTTCAGTATCCTGGATTATACTGAATTGCTTGACAACAGTCTGTGAATGTTTTCAGGGTCAGTTGCACACAACTGTGAGTAATTTGTGTCCCATACTCATGCACATAACACAAGCCATTTGTGACCCCAAATCATCTAGGTACACTTAATATATTGAGATATTACTGGGAAAAATCAGGGCTACATGGAGTTAGTCTGGGGCTGGTGTGCATCATGCTGGATGTAAGATCCAAGAAATGTTAGAAAGAATCATCTTGAAGATCATCCTTTGCTCCAGATCTTTCTTATTTTAGTTTAACCTTTTTTCTTGCTTTACATATGTATTATTTATTTTTAACTCTCCTGTAAGGGAAAGAATTTCCAAATTAGTTTTCACTTCTTTAATTTTTTCCTCAAAGGAAGGATCCTGAAAGACATTGTATTTGGCTGCTGTGAAAATTAATGTAATGTAGCGGAGGCAGCTTCAGTTTAGGTACAGTAAGCTAGGGTCTGAGTTGCTTACTTATGGTGACCCGGCTTTTGTTCACCAGAGGCTCCCTGTATAACCATATCTAAAACAAAGTCTTTTAGCTATTTTTGCATAGATAGATAACAAAACTTTGGTTTACACCTTAACTTTAAGCCAAAGTTTTAAGCACCCAGATACATTGTTGAATCTTCAGCCCCATGCTAAAAACCCCCACTCTGGTTTCTGAATGCATTGGGAACCTGACAGTAAGAGCTGGCCAGTGCTGGCTGATCCAGATCCACATGCTGGGGGAAACCTGCAGGCTGCTTTTAACGTCAGGTTGAAGCCTACAGCTGAAATAAGGCAACTTGGAACTTTTTGTCTCTAGAACAGGACAGGAGTTTTGCATGTTATATACAGATGCTTAGACATTCAGATACTGCAGATATTTAAATATCGAAGATAGCTAGCTTCTCTCCAACTTCTAGCTATCAAGTATCAGTAGAACATTATCTTGAAAAGTAGATTTGTTGTCCTCAGGTTGCAGTTTCATTTCCCATTCAAGCAGAACACACAGGAAAGTACAGGCACTGGGCTCTTGGGGTTTTTTTCTTTTTTCTTTTTGGTAAGGTAACTGGAATACACAACCTTCATGACTAATTTTTCTCTACTGAATTACAATGCTTCCTACATGATGGGAGCCTTTTTGTGCTCAGTATGTTTGCGTTTCAGCATGGTGACAGTGACTAGGCAGCTGGATCAGCTGAAGCCAGGAATCAGTCACCACGGGTAACACGTTTCCTGGGAGACATATGGAGTATTTGTCCTGCAACCTCAAGAAAGCAAATAATGCTCAGAGCATCATTAACTTTCAGTCTGTGACTTCTGCCTCCCAAAGGGCTCAATTCTACAACTTTCTCTCTGAGTAGCACTTATTCATACGAGTAGGTCGATTACTTTCTAGCCTTCCATTAAGCACTTCTCAACCAGACCGCACAGCTGAGGGTACAGATACTTAAGACCCGTTTTCATACCTGCAAGGTATCAGTGGTGTATAAATCATAAAAACTTGCAGGTCCTCAAATTCTTCTCAAAGACAAATCTCTTCACCAGCTGCATGACCAAGAATCCTTCCTTCCCAGCTGCTCCCTCCCATAAGCAGGGACACCAGAACTCTGGGGCAGGCACTTACCAGCATTTACTGGTTTCAATATGTAGTGGGTTTTTAAGCTGAGTTTTAATCCTTTTTCAAATTTTCTGCAGAAAATAAACAGTGTTCCTGCATTATTCCATGCAAATCCATACTGCATGGAACAAGAAATAACCTAACTGACACCCTACACAACCCAATCCTATTCATAAATTAACTGAATTCAATTTTTTAAAGTAATTAAGGTGCTGTCCCACTCCCATTATTCCTACTGGAACATGGAGCTAGAATTTCGGTGGATGACTAGACTTTCCTTCAAGTAGTTTGTCTTGTTTTTTTTCCCAACCATCATGTTCATTTTAAGCCATACGGCATTTGAAAATGTTTCTTACATTACCTCAAGAGGTGGGCTATCAGTTGAAATCTCAATCTCAATTAAAAATAAAGAGGAATTTTTAATACACAGTCTCAAGGGGAAAAAGAGCTTGAATATATTACAAGAATTAATTCTGAAGACTCAAAATCATAAAATAATAAAGAAGAACGCAA
The DNA here is from genome assembly GCF_000699145.1 of Aptenodytes forsteri. Taxonomy (NCBI): domain Eukaryota; kingdom Metazoa; phylum Chordata; class Aves; order Sphenisciformes; family Spheniscidae; genus Aptenodytes; species Aptenodytes forsteri. Next base: position 3,225,611 of record NW_008796110.1, read on the forward strand.
CCCTATATTATTATTAAAACCTAATTGGATTATTTCTTAGGGCATGACTTACAATTTTAAATGTTTCTGAATTGTCTACCTTATTATTGCCTTCAAAATTGCTGCAGGGGAATAACTGTGAGTATGAAATACAAGCATTTTAGGCTTTTCTCCTCAAACCACAGAGCTGCTTAGACTAAACCAGGATTCAAGGTGTGGTACGTTCCCTAAGCCTGTGACGAGAACATCTGAAACAGCCACTATGTTGGAGTGCTTATATCCTGACAGCTCATATTTTGTGTTGAACGATGCATAACCCTTGCTAATTCAGCTAGAGTGGTGTCGGGGGATATTGGGGTATCAGGAGGTGTCAGTATCCATCCCTCTCCAAGAACAGGTTACAATCATGATGCTGATAGGGAAGAAGAGGTCACCAACCACTTCAACAGCAGCTTCTCTTCCCTCTTCTCATCAGACAAAACATGCTCTGCATCAGGCTGTGTAAATGGGGGAGAAGGTTCAGTTCCCTTAGGCTGTCTCCCTCCTTGTTCAGTTCATTCCTGCTCCTAACAATTCATTTCTTGTTTGGGGGAGAACTGCTCCACTGAGACAGTTTCTTAGCAAACAACAGTTAGAGTAGCTCTAATGTATTACACTAAATATCCAGCTCAGAAAAGCAAATACAGGCCAGGCTAGTGATAGAATGTTTCTAAAAGTGTAATTTGTACTTCCTTCTCCTTTTTTTGGCCTCTCTTGGGCATTGAAATCATAAGAATTTTCAGAGGATTAAGCAAATGTCACCCCCAATTAAGCTCAATAAATTCACCTTTTACATTGGAAGGTCAGACTCCCATTGGACTAAAGTCTTTACTTGCAGTGGAACATTTAAAAAAACAAGCACACAATTTCCTTTCAGAGCTGTACCTCAAATACTTCAGTACTATGTAGGAATCAGAAACAGACTGGCATGAGCATGTTACTAATTAAATAATTAAAGGGAGAAGGACAAATCTTATCATCTTTAGACTTGGAGAAATGCCAAACACATTCCCAATTAAAAAAAGAAAAAAAAAGCCTATCGGTAACTCACACTGAAATTTTAATTTATGCCTCTAAGCATTGATGGCAGCATACACAGACTTGCCTGTTTATCTTGTGCTGTTTCTCAAGCCATGTCTGGTAACCACGGGGATGTTTTGACATTCCTTTTCAGGAGTGGGAATTGCTGGCACTGAATTCTGCGAGCCTCCCACCACAGGGGTCACAGTTCCTGCATTCATGAAGACACACTCTTTGAAAAGGGATGACTGCAAAAGATTGACTGTAGTCAATCAGTTCAATGAACTTTCCATTCCAGCTCCTCCTTTTGCTCTCTTCTTGCATGGTTTGAAATGATCTCTCTCCTGGTTGCTACAATTATTTCCTATTAGCAATGAGTCTTGCTTAACATAAGGCACAAAGAATTCAACATCGTCTACCGTGGCACTAGGTCACTCGCCTGCTCAGCCACCTGGGCCTCTCTTTATCCCAGATCAGCACAGTCATTTTTCCCCAGCATAAATTGTACCTTTACATTTTACAATAGCTCCTAAGCAACTGTGTTCAGCCTTCTCTAATTTGAAGAGACAGGCTTTTAGGAGGTGTAGCACTATTTATATATCGAGAGGAACCTGACTTTTAAAAGTCCTTTACATGCACCTTAATCTATTTCTGAAGAACTTAGCATTGATTCTTCATTTATCATTTATCCCCAGAAATCGAAGTTCAGAAGAACCGGAAAAACATTTCAAGAGAAAAAAAGAAAGAAAGAAAAAATCATTTTCCTTTCCGATTCAGAAAGCAATGAAAAAGGACGTGTAACAGGCCTTTAGGTGAAGAAAAGAGAAATAATCCTCTGTTGTTTAACTTTCTCTAGACTAAAAGATTGTGGAAGAAAAAGATCTGGGTAATCAGAATGTGTCAGATATAGAGGGGTGATTTGTAGCATATAAAATTTCTGCTGCTCTCCATTGCATCCTTTTTTTTCTTGAAAACTTTGGGGTAAGGGGTGTGGGGTTCAAAATATTGTAAGACCATCTCAAATCACTATTACATACCCTTGCATTATAGGTAAAATAGGTATAGGTATAAGCTTGCTTGAAGGTGCTGTGTTCAGCAGGCACACTGCAGATGTACAAGCACAATAAGAACAAGAATCAGGTTAAAGCTTCATTACTGGTTATGCTGTCCTGATAAAATTGATCTGCACTGTCCCAGTACCTGACTGTTTCTTATAGTCAAAAAGAAAGTATGGGACAAATTCCTCAAAAAAAACCCCACCCTAAGTTGTTAATGAATTCCCTCTTCATTTTATGGATTTTTTTTTTTAAAAAAAAAAAACAAACAACAACCAAAACTTTTTTTTAGGACAACATACACAGAAAAATAAAATAGAGATCTATTGCGAAGTCACCAGGAGGCACTGCATTCATTTATATTCATATCATCACCAGAAGAGAGAGAAAGAAGGAATAAAGGTTTGTGGTGAATAAATATTGCCTGAGCCTACAAACACTTAATTTCAATGGCAAGGCTTTTATATGTGTTGATGACTCAAAAGCAAAAGCTAGCATAGTCAGGCTGAAACTGAATGCTAATGTTCCCTGGAAAAAATCTAAGACTTAACACCACTTCATGTTGCATTCCTTGTGTAGTAGCCAAAGCCACCAGTCAATTGCATGCAGAGTTCAGGTATGTTAGAAACACATATCGTGTGGTGCTTGTCAGAAAGCTCCTGACAAATGGAAAATGCCAGTTCATCAAAACCTAAACTCTCTATGGTAACACAAGTTCTGTCTTCAACAAGGACAGAAATGAAGGTCAAAGTGGAGAGAAGGGAGACACAATTCCTCCCTTGGCCTGGAGCAGCCAAGTGCTCCAGTTAGGATTACTTAACCTAGATGTGATAAAGTGAATTTCAAATCTGTGTCTCAATCAAATAAATCAGGAAAATATATTTCAAGAAACAGATCCAAACATTCATAAGGCAGATGCCTGTCCCAAAAGGAATCATTTAGGTTTAATACAACAAACAATCCAATTTCAATCAACCCAGCCTGCTGATTAAGTTTCCCATGATATATAAAGTATATTGATAAAAATGGTAAAATGTAAGATTTTGATTTTAGAGAACTCCAATTTCAGCTAAACTACACTTTCCTGGAGAACTTTCAGCTTCCTCACATGTATACCGTAATGACAATATTTTAAGTAAATCATGGGGAAAAGAGCAAACAAGAAGAGCAAGCAAATCAGAATTTAATATACACTCAAAAATCTCCCTTGCACACTTGCAACATTTTAATCCTGCATATCCTTCTATATATGTTTACTTCTACATCTCTGGGTACTTGAGTTTCATTAAAGTTTCCTATCGACTCCCTGGTGCATGCAAGATCAGGTTTTAAATGTGTCTCAAATAACATGAACAGTCAGTAGAGCTATTAAGCTGCCTGGGATGTTGGACTGCAGTCTTAAATGACAGCTTGTGCTCTCAGCTTATGTTGTAGTAAACACGAGCTGAGATGCCAGAGCCCTCAAAGTTGAGCCCACAGCACTCTATGTTAAGAAAATTATGTTTGCCTTCCACTGTACATGTAATTTTATTAAAGAGTGCAGAGTTCTAGAAATAGACTCTGGTTAAGGAAGCAAAAAAAGACAACTTAAGAAGTAAACGGAGACATAATTTTGGATTAATGTAGCTGTTCTCAAAGGTGACTTGTTACAGGACTTCATATTCACAATCACCTAAGAAATTACCATTAGCGTAGAAAAAAAATCGTGTAGATCAGAATTTTTAAGAGCAGGCAGAAAGTCAGCAATGTGCTATATTGATTCCCAAGATGCCTATGATAGAGAAGATACAGAAATTTAACAGCTACAAAAACTGTATAAAATCAGAGGGGAAAAAAATGACATAGAAGGTGGCAAACATTCACCTTGGCAACCATCAAGTCCACAGACTACAGAGTCTTGAAAGAAAGTTGGGAGGGGGAGGTGTCTGCATACATTTCTTTATCATTAAGATCATTTTAAGCTACTGTATATAATGTATTCTTTTTATTTGAATTTTTATAAGCAAGTAAATAAATTGGTTGAAGTTTTGACACTTTTGCCAGAGCCTTCTGCAAAGTTCTCTTCATGTCAGAGAAATAGGGGGGGGAAAAAGAAGAAAGAGAAGAAAGAACAGATTTAATGATCTCCACATAACAGGCTGACTTTCCATTAGAACTGAAAAAGCAGACAGTTAAAAAGAAGCTGATTGGCAAAGCAGAGAGCACTTGTCAGAAGAGGTAAACAAGGTTATAAGAGGGCATAGAAGCCATTGGCAGTGGGAAGAGATGGGAAAACTAGTAGGTTTCATTAAAATGAAATTTAAAGATTCCCTCTTCCCCATTAGTTCCTTTTTAATACTTTATACACATGACAATATAAAGGCAGAAATACGAACTGCATCCATCAGCAGAAGGGCATGACTGATGAGCATGAGAGAGAAGAGAGATCTCAAGTTTTAAAAGAAATTCCCATTCTTATGAGACTTCTCATGAAAGAACAGATCTAAAAACATACAGAAACAGTAGGAAATAAGATATTAGGTGCTCATTCAGTCCCTTCAGAAGCATGATTTGGGGCCTGGGCCTGGTTAGTGAGTGCAGAATGGAGCCTTTGATGGTCTGTGATTAACTAGGTTACCTACAAACAAGCACTTCATTTCCTTTTTTTCTTTCATATTACAAGTTTCTGCATCTGTATGCTGTTTTGTCTCTGGACATTCTTCCATTTAATCTCAAAAGCCTTGAATTTCTCACATAACTTCTTTCCCAAACTTCCATCTTCTCCAAACATCTTGTAGAGCGAGATATAGGAGGTCAACTATGCCCAACTTAATGCAACTAAAAATAAGTTGGGAGTTCTGAACTGATCTCTTGTCAGCTGGATAAATAAGCTCCAGCCAGTGTAGAAAATCAGACACCTCTGAACTATTAGCCAGCAGGTAACACCAAGGACAGGGTTAAAAAGTTGCTGTACCTAGAGCTCAGGTCCCCAGCTGCCCTCTGAATCCTTAAGGTATGTGTGCATATGGTGCAGAACGTCAAGACACCTAATGATTTGGTACCTTTATTTTTACAAGACAGAAGCTGTAGATAGTACTAGTACTGCTCCCCTTTCCCATAAGAGCCAACTGGCTGGAGCACTTACCTCACGAGTAGGTGAACCCCTTGCCTGAAGGGATTCAAACCCATGTAGGACATGACCTGTTTTCTGTTGAAACTGGGCTACCGTCAGCCAGGAATGTAAAACCACTGCACCTAGAAGAGCAAGCAAGGAGAATGACTGCAGCTCTGAGGTTAGGAATTTCATCTGGAGAAATGGCAAAGAGGTGTTACCATCCTAAGCATAGGGATAAGGCTGTAAAATCTACTGTACTTACAGCATTTTTCAAGTAAGAATAGTTCAGAAAAAAACAGCTTCTAATCATTCTTATTAACACCACCAAGAAGGGAATTTCTCCCAAATAATTAGTCCTAAGGCATCCTCCTGACTTTAAAGATTACCTCTTCTTTAACAGTATCAAGGAGGAAAGACAGGTAAAATGAACAACCCAACAAACAAAAAAAAAGGGACAGCAACTGGGATAGGAGAGAGATCCTAGGAAAGTTTCCAAAATGCAAACATCATTACAAATATAATAAGACAATTAATAATAAAAAATTCTATATTCAAAATACGCTTCAGAGAAAGCGAAGGAGATGATCCCCTGTGGCGATTGCAAGTCACATCACCGTGGTATCTCAGCATGTACCAGTGGCTTATTTAACAATAAGCAAAGCAGAAGAATCTGCTTACAAATGTCACTTTCTGAAAGGAAGGTGTTTACATTTATGGGTAGGGAGGGCACAGAATTAATTCAAGGTCTTTGCCTCTAGTCATCAGTCTCCAAAGCTCTCTTCCTGCATTGGTTCAAACAGCTGATGAGCTGATAACCAAATGAGCTCCTCCCTCTCCCTCTCCCTCTCTCTCCTTGGTTACCCATGAAATCTGAATTTGCTTTCTCCCTCCCTTTAAGAAGTAATTCCTTTGGTATTTTTTTTCCTGCCCCACTCTGGCCCTTCTTTCTCTGTACAAGTCTAGAAGCAGCAAAAATAAACCATTCAGATGTCAATAAGCCACTCATTCACGTCTAAAGCCAAACTCCTGCTGTTGTGCCCACTAACTACAATTAGTTGGGAAGCTAAACCGTTGTTTCCTCCTTTCCTGTCCTTCCCTCCTCCTTTCCCTGATGTGGCACTTTAGGTGAATTTCTGCACATTCCATTTAATCTTTAATTGTGTGTCAATCTCCAAAGCCACCCTCATTTCCTACACAGGTTTTGACAAGAGCAGAATTGAGCTCAACACACAATCCCCGGTCTCTACAACACTGCATAAGGTGTGCTAAGATGTGGAAAGCTATTAAAATTAATGATAATAAGATAGTCTCCTGCTGCTTTACCAATATCTGGCAGGGAACAACCAACATTGCCCGAGACGGTGGTCATGACAACCAATTGCCCTTGCCCAATTTCTAAGGCTTTGGAACTAAATGCTGTTGAGCTGATATAAAATGCCAAGACTGATGTGGCCATTTGTTCTGGTTGTCAACAAATCTTTTCTTCAAATACATCACCACAGCTGACTCATGCTACTACTGTAGTTCATCCTATATTACGTGTCTTCAAAAGGCCTAACAGAGTTGTACAAAGCAGCACATATAAGAGCTCAGCAAAGGCTTTAGAAAGAATTGCAAGTGCCATGCATATAGGATGTTTATTGTAGCACAAAATAAATTAAAGCTTTGGTTCTTTGCAAGTTCTGAAAATAAAAGATATATAAAGTGCCATGTCTCATTGGTAAGTCACAAGGCAGACCATCCTTACCAAAAATTATTCGCTGGATGTTTACTGGGAACAGTGTCCACACTAGTGCTTTTTAGACATCTGTCTTTAAACTGTGCTGAATTAAACAATGACTTCCAATATTTAGTACATACAGATTCAAATCTAGATCATTTCTGATCCATCCAGGTTGGGAAGTGATGTGTCAGTGCTATTTCCTTTGATATATTTCAGAATTGTGATGTTTGGATCCACTTCTATTTGAGGCTTAACATGGTTTTTTTCAAACTCATTTTAGTCCTTTGCTCAGAGAAGAGTCATAAAGAGTGAATAATCACTGGGTCAGAAGGAATCCTTACCCAACCTAAGAAAATCCTTCTTATTCTGCTCTTGATAAGAAGTTAATCCAACATGAATTTCACAAGCTTTTCCCCATGATTTCAGTTGGTATTGTCTTACCTGCTGTATAAGGGAAGCCTTCTTTCCTGACAATATATAAATTCACAATAACAAAGAGTAGGTGTCGCTAAAATAAACTACCAAGTAATTTTTAATGCTATGTAAAAGTGTCTTACTTGTATGGTCACCTTTCTTGTATATCAAGAACTTTCAGGGGATTTGGGAGATGAAAGTGTCAGCATGCACTGATGAAGATGAAGTCAGAATACAGTGAATGAAATGTGTTTTCTTTATATCCTGATACACATCCTAGAATGAAAAAGATAGCTAATTAGTAATTATTTCTTCCAGAAATCTCACCAATTAACACAAATTTTGGATACTGGGGGGCCAATAGTCGACTCCAGGAAGCATGACAGAGAACAAGCTTGGCTGTTACTTCCTTAGATTTCTCTTTCCAATAATCCTTTCTACAAAAGCACTGCATAACAAACACTAAAGAGCGTTTCCAAAAAAATGAAAGCTTGCTGACTCTTTAAGGAAAAGTTTCTGGAGGACAGTTCCGCGAAGATTTATTTAATATAATGAATACTGATATAAGATAAATTGTTTTTTTCCTCTCACAAACACATTTGGATTGTATGCAGAATCCTTGCAGACTTCTCTCACCCCCCTCAGATCCCATTTTTCGGTAATGCAGTAGCACACGCTCACTTTTCTACTTATCATAGTTGTAGTGATACTAACATCCCAGAAATGCTTCTTAATTTTAATATAGTTTTCTAGGTATGTCTTACAGCATGTGGAGACAAGTCTGAGACATTGGAATGAATGTTTCTGAAACTATCCTGGACTACAGTTCTCATGCAATTATCTGCAGTTGCTGGGAACTCAGTGACTCAGATGTTCCGATCCAGTTCTCTATTCAATATATGCAAAATATGCAAAACTGAAGACCAAATAATGGATGTGAGTAACATAAAACTGGGACACTATGACATTACAGTTAAGTGGAATACTGATTTCAAAGCTAGTAAATATCTCTTAGTGAAACTCCCTTAATTCCTAAAGCAGATAAGGAGAGGGCTGTAAATGTATTTTCCTTCACCATCCAGTTTCGAGATCCTCACCTCCATCTAAAAAATGGGAAGCTGTCTTACAGTCACATTTGTGTTCCCTAAACCTGAGATTGGCTGGAAAGATGGGTTAGCCTCAGCCATACGTCACACCAGAGCCATGTCTGGTTTAACACATTGAGCTGTTAGCTGCACCAATTTTACAGTTGGGAAGACACTCACCTCAGAAAGCAATGAAGACTCAATCATTTGCTTCAGTCTCTTAATCCAGGACAGAGAGGACAGAAGCACTGTGATGGCACTTTTCCAGTCACTCTCTGGTTTTGGAACTACTATCCAAGTCCTCTCAACAACTCCTTTAATTACAGATTACTAACAGACATTGCAACATAGGCAATAGGAAACACTTGGATAGATGACAGACTTCACATCCAGTATCTCATGGACTGTACCTGAACTATCAGATGTACCAAACCTTCGCAAATCTGAAAATCCTTCTACTTTCTGGGCTCAGGTAACAGACATGAGATGTTGGCACTTACATATATGAAGGAAAATGACATATTTTAGATTGTCAAAATGTATTAGTAGATAAAGTTTCTCTCTCCTTCTTGTGTCTGGTGTGACTGATTAAAATAAGGGAGCCTGACAGAGGTGTAGGATAAACAGTATATACCAAGTATTTTGAAATAGCTTTAAAAGCTTTTCTGTGGCACCTTTTTTCTAATTATGGAAAATCCATTATAAAATGATGGTGCAGAAAAGGGAGTGTTGGTGTCTTCCCGTGAAAACCCATATCATTCCTAATGTTTCGGCAGCATCAGACAATTTTGATAATTTTGGACTTTTGCATCATTAGAATTTCTTGCATCAATTGGTGATTGTCAAGTAGTGCCACGCTAGAGTTACAACACTGCTTACCACCCCAGCACTCAAGCCCTCTCTCAGTAGTAGCAGTTGCTGGAAACATGGGTTTCTAAAGCTTTCAGATTAGTCAGGCACACCACAATTACTTTACCACTATCAGCAATCTGTTGCTCTAGGTTACTGTTTCTTGTGCCTTTTGAACTTTTATTCAGTAGTTACTGAAGTACACTCTGGTCCTCAGGGACTTCTCCACCTTTTTAACTTTATGAAGTTAGTCTCACTTAAGTGGTCTAAAAAACAAGCACAAGTGTAAATTTCTGCAGGACTGGGATCTTTAAATGTCACCTCCCCTCAGTAGGAAATGTCACTCTACATAACACAATGTAATACAACAGCCTCTTAGTCAGAATCAGGTCTCTGGAAACTACGAGAGGGAAAATATATTCATCCAGGAGGCAATGAAGCAGATAGTTTCACTGAAGTATAACAGGGTAATATGTTCTAAATTCCACTTATTTTACAACAGTAAAAATACGCCTTGCAAACTCTTCATCAGAGAGTGAGACGGTACGGTGCATTCTGTACCAGCCCAGTCATTTCCAGCTGCCGTAGTGCTAAGTTTTGCTCAGAGGGTAGAGCTACTCCCACCATTAAGTACACCAAAGACAGTATTCTGGGTTATAAAACACCTAAACTGCTGTGGTGGGTTGACCCTGGCTGGCCCAAGGTGCCCACCAAGCTGCTCTATCACTTCCCCTTCTCAGAAGGACAGGGGGAGGAAAACACAACAAAAAGCTCGTGGGTCAAGATAAGGACAGGGAGATCACTCACCAGTAACCATCACGGGCAAAACAGACTCAACTCAGGGAATTTAATTTAATTTATTGCCCATTAATCAGAGTAGGATAATGAGAAATAAGAACAAATCTAAAAACACCTTCCCCCCACCCCTCCCTTCTTCCCAGGCTCAACTTCACTCCCAACTCTTCTACCTCCTTACCCACTGAGCAGTGCAAGGGGACAGGGAATGGGGGTTGTAGTCAGTTCATAATGCTTTGTCTCTGCTGCTCCTTCCTCCTCATGCTCTTCCCGTCCTCCAGCATGTCGTCCCTCCCATGGGATACAGTCCTTCATGACCTTCTTCAGCGTGGGTCCTTCCCACGGCTGCAGTTCTTCAAGAATTGCTACAGCGTGGGTCCTTTCCATGGGGTACAATCCTTCAGGAATGGACTGCTCCAGTGTGGGTCCCCTGTGGGGTCACAAGCCCTGTCAGCAAACCTGCTCCAGTGTCAACTCCTCTCCATGGGCCACAGTTCCTGGCAGGAGCCTGCTCTAGTGCAGGCTCTCCCCTGTTGCAACTTCCTTCAGGGCTCATCCACCTGCTCCAGTGTGGGGTCCTCCAAGTGCTGCAGTGCAGATGTCTGCTCCACCATGAACCTCCATGAGCTGCAGGGGGACAACCTGCCTCACCATGGTCTTCACCATGGACTGCAGGGGAATATCTGCTCCAGCACCTAGAGCACCTCTCCCCCTCCTTCTTCACTGACCTTGGTGTCTGCAGAGTTGTTTCTCTCACATATTCTCACTCCTCTCTCCCAGCTGCGGTTGTACAGCATTTTTTATCCTTTCTTAAATACATTACTACAGAGGCACTACCAACATCGCTGATGGGCTCAGCCTTGGCCAGTGGTGGGTTCGTCTTGGAGCCGGCTGGAACTGGCTCTATCTGACACAGGGGCAGCTTCTGGCATCTTCTCACAAAAGCCACCCCTGCAGCCTACTTGCTACCAAAACCTTGCCATGTAAGCCCAATACAACCTTACACATCCTGCTCCATTGATGTCAAATCCATTCTCTTCTACCGAAATGCTCATGTCCTAGCACCCTGTCTCTGTGAGATTTCTTTTAATGACTTTGTTCAGAAGGAACTGACCGTTACATGAATTATTTTTCTTGTAACAGAAGCTAACCTGACTGTATAAACCTTGTATAAAGACAATTGGAAAGTTTTACCTGACTGGTTTCTGTTACACTATGCAGTATGTGTACTGCCACTGAGTGACTAACATTATGTATGTGAGTATGCACAGTCATCAGATGCTCAGTGGTGAAAGGATGTAAGTAAAATATATATTACTTCTATACTGCAGCTAACAGAATTAATAAATAAAGAAATTGGACATGTAGGCATTTAAGTGACATATTATTCTTTGAAGCAGGACCCCGACACACTAAATAATACCAAGTCCATGATGTTATGCTCAGCATATGTATTACAATCCCAGTGTAAGATGTGAAATACCACAGGAAAAATATTGGAGTGGAAGTGTGCGTGAACTTATTTCAAGTTCCAGTTGTTGAAGTCTCTGTCTGTTACATAGCAAGAGATGATGCTTCAAGGTTTTGGTATAACCTTTTATAAGTAGATTTTTCGTAAAATTTAGGTGGCCAAAAGAAGCACTTCATCCTCTTTGATACCTTTTTCCCTCAGATCTTGTTATAAAAAAAAAAAAAATTGAAAACTAAAAGGACCAAAGTTTAAATAATTCTTTCTTATTTCCTCCTCCCTTCACTGTCTTTAAACCTCAGTGGTATGGTAAGATGTGGTAACGTATGAAATTTTGCTTGCTAAGATCTGAAGCAACCTTCAAAAAGAAGCACTTCATCCTCTTTGATACCTTTTTCCCTCAGATCTTGTTATAAAAAAAAAAAAAATTGAAAACTAAAAGGACCAAAGTTTAAATAATTCTTTCTTATTTCCTCCTCCCTTCACTGTCTTTAAACCTCAGTGGTATGGTAAGATGTGGTAACGTATGAAATTTTGCTTGCTAAGATCTGAAGCAACCTTCATGACATCTTTTCTTTTTTCTCTGATATTGAGAAAGGTTAGCAATTGCCAATGTATATGAAATATCACCTCAATTCAGCAACAAGTATCCCTCTGATTTTTTTTTTTTTTTGCAATTTATCATTTTTCATGGGTTTTCTTGACAGTCTTTCATTCCTACAATTGAGCTGAAAAGTAAATAATTTACAAAATTTTTCATAGGTAGAAGATGGTACTTGAAACCTTTTCAGGAAATATGGCATAGTTGCTGTCTATTGTCCACTCACATTTTTCATGGAATGAGCAAAACCTGTGCAAGTTTAGTCAGTCCATCTTGTCTCTGAAATAGAGAATTCCTCAGACCGAGAAATAGCAGTTCTTTTGGAGGTGGTCCAGATTGATCACACTGTGCCCTACACACAAAAATTCTCCAGTCTAACATTTAGAAATATATTACAGGTGACATTAATTTTAGGGCATGCTGTGGCACACATGAAGGTTATTGGAATAGATACAGATGGAGATTATAGTCCCCCAAATTGCCTTCCATTAGTATTGCTTCTTTTCTGAAAGCTATCATGTCTTCAGAGCCCACAAGACAGAGAAAGATAAATAGAGGGGATTCAGAGTTTATAGTAGAGGACAAAAGATGACATAATGGTTAAACACAAGAGCCTTTAGAAAAGTCTGAACAATTTATATAGTCTCATGCAGAGATCAAAACAAGTGTCTTTTTATATCAGGATTTTTCTAGAGAGGCAGTTCTCAGAGCTTTTTGTACTATATCTCTGTAGGAAACAAAAAGACTTTGTAAAGAGTTCACCTGTAGGTTTGTATTTAGAGAAGATCACTCCAAAATATAATCATTCATGCAGATACACGACACTTGCACCAGACATATCAAGCAGCATAGTCTGTATTTGTATATTCAAACCAAAGAAAACTTCTGTAATTAATTCTCAGACTTTTCAGAGCAATGGCTTGTTAGCGTTGCCATTTGACCATCTGTCTATTAGCCTCGGTATCAAGTTAAAATAAAGAAAACAAAATAGTATAACCAACAACAAAGCAAGAAGGCAGCTTGCCTCGATGTCAGACCTCTATGCTGTGAACTACAATGCTTGTATTAATCAGCTTGAATGACATCATAGTTGGGAGTTGGAGGTGATCATGGGGTGAGGGGTTTTTTATTCCTTCTCTGTTCTGGAAAAATGACCTCCCTTTTTTCAAACATAGATTATTTTGTCAGCTACAGGAATAATACTGAAATCTGACACATCTACCTTTAGTGAGCATATTCTTAAGTTTGTTCAAAGCCAGAATATAAATTAGCAGCTATGTGAAATATTGGCCTTATTCTGTACCACAGCCACTTTGGTGCCCTGCATCTGATACCCTGTTGAGGCACAAGCTGCACCACAGGGAGCAGAAAGAGAAACCTCATCAATCTCAGCAAATCTAATCCAGTTGTATAACACTGTTTCTTAATTACTCCAGTAGCAAGGTGATTAACATACATTATAAGCAGGAGAAGTTATGGTCCTTGTCACTCTCATCATCTGCCAGGTACTGCTTCCCTGTTAAGTGTATGCTTGACAATGTTGGGTAACTCCAGTTCCAGAACAAAAAGACTTCTTCGTATCTCAGAATCAGGACATACAGGGACTATGCAGACCCACCATGCCTCCAGCTCTTATGGAAGTAATGAATTTGGTTCACCTTGCCTCAGCTTCTTATTACACTAACTTGCATTCTCTCCCCTGCCTGAAAGTGCTCTCGTTCATACTTCATACTCAATTACTCTGAACCCTTGGAGATCCTGTACAGTCTTCTGCTTACAATTGTGCATATTATACTAATCACCCACCTCAGGCTGACACAATTAGGCTTAATAAGTTGAAATATTTATTTCTAAACCTCCATCTCCAAAGAGATTTTATTTTGGATTGTAAAACTACAGTAGTAGTACTGTATGTGCCAAATCCATCTGCAACACCACATCAGCCAAAGTAGAGTCCTGACTCTTACATTTCAGTAAGGTTTTACGTTTTGGTAGGTGGACCAACAAAGGTGAGGAAAAATTGCTGCGTTCTCAAGAGACAGCCCAGTTCACCTTTTAAATGTTGGCCTCCAACGTTCATTTCATTTTCTGCCAAAGGTTAGCTGCAGAAAATGTACTTACATCTTGCTATCCAAGTTCTTGATAAACCTGGCTGGAACAGCATTCTCAACTGCTTTTAGAGGAAAAATCCATCCAACAATTCACAATTGTTTTGTTTTTTCCTCTGAAGTGAGGAAGAGTACTTCTGCTGTAAGTCAGTCTAAGACTGAAACAACCTGACAAAACACAATGAAAAGATGCATGATCTACTCACTCAGTAGAAAATCCCTAAAATGGAAGTGCTGAAAAGGTGAATTTCAATTCAGCAACAGCCTTATTCTGTAGCCCAAATAGTGGAGAAAAGAATTAATTTGCTGTGAAAAATAAAACAATTAGTTACCTCCTCATGGCTGGTCAGTCTCTGCTGCCCATACTTTGTGGGTAGATTTTTGAATCCAATTTGTTTGATCATCGCAGTACAGCTGTCATCACATGTCAGCAACATGAGGGCTTTGCTTCCTCACAGAGCCCATGATGCAGCTTTTGCTTATAGACTGCCCTTAGACACCTGATTTTCTGGGGTTTTTTAATCACTTCTGCAATGGCTGAATGTACACCTGCAATGAGGAAGCCCACAGCTTTTGCAGTTCAATAACTGCACATGTGACAAGCACCTTCTAGTGCCTCCCAAGGCCATTTTGACTCCTTTTCACCCCAAACCGTTTGCTGGTTTCATTTCTTTATTGATCAACTGAGCAGAAATACTTTTGAAAACTCCTCTGCCCATTCAGCAGCTTAGTCTGTTTTTTGTAACGTCACCTCCCTTTAAGGGAGAATATGAATGGGAAAATAAAAATACCATGATATTTAGGTCTGCAAAACTTAGAGATCTGGCATTTTTCAGCACTACTCTTCCCATCACAGGTAGGAGTCCCCTTTCAGCCTTCCCAGGATAGACTCACTGTTTCCTTCTAACAAAGACCTCTCCTTTAGTTTTGAGAAGCCTAATTTGCTCTGCAGCTACTTTGAACAGGTTTCAAAGATTTGAAGCACTTTAAAACATGAGCTGCAGCCTGTGCAGAACTTTGTCCTGCTGGGCTACAGAGGTTCCCTTGACAGTCACATTTCCTGGATATTTTCAATACTTGTTTCTAATCCTGTCTTTTAAACCCAGCTGTGTTTCACAAGGCTCACGAGGGAAATTCTCTCCTCATAGGATCTTCTCAGGTTTTCACTTCAATTAAGCTAATTGTCAGCAATTTAAATTACTTACTTGAAAGTGCAAATGTTTTGTAAGAAAAAAATTCAGAATTTTAAAACAAGCCTTCTAGTGACAAAAAAATTTCTAAAGAAACACTAAGCACTTGAAGCAGAGATTGAAATCTAGTGCTGACAAAACATTATTTTAAGTCAAATGTTATATATGTATTTATACCAACCCTGCCTCTCCTTTTTTTCTACAAAAGTTTATTTCAAAGGTCACATGCCCCTCTCCCAGAGGCCTATTAATAGGCCATGCTTCACCCACCTGTGAGCTCATTTCTCCAGGCTCTTACTCCTTGCTGTGCTCACCTCTATCACTTCTCACTGCCTCAGTTCCCTGATTTTAATGAGCTCCTGACAGTCTTGGAAGCTGCTTGGCTTAAGGAGAACTACTAAATCTTTTTACATGTCACTCAGGAACTGGGGTTTTTTTTGTGTGTGTTTGTTTATTTGTTTTTGCAGAGGGCTGTGTAACGCCTCTTCTTCTTGCGCTGTGTTTGTCCCCACCTTATCCTCTCTTAAATTCAGAAACATATGGGCCTTTGAGATCTGCTGCTACCAAATCTGAATGTCATGGTTTCTGGGTTTATACACTGCAAAGCACATTGCATGTTCAGTAGCCTACATAGTTTAATGAGCATGCTGCTTGGGAGGTAGCAGGAAAGATGCTGCAGATGTTAAATGACATAAAAAGATCAATGACAGGTCAGGAGAAAGCAAGAGAAGTAGGTTAAAATGCAGATGCCCTGTGGCTCTTGGAGGAATCATGATGGTGAATGTTTACTGCTGACCTGGAAGAGCAGGTAAATAAAGAGGTGGAAGAGGTACAGAGAATGCAAAATTATTTAGGCTAATTGAATCTAACTGGGCAAATCTAATAGGGAAAATGAAGAATATCAGAAGGATTTAACACAGCTAAGAAAATGGAAAACAATAGCAAAAGAATCTCAGTGAAGACAATGCAAATAAGGTACAGAGGAGAAAAATGTGAACTAATCATATATAGAGATGGGTTTTGACTTCAAACACTCAGAGAAGATGCTTTCAGTTAACTCATTTGTATGCTGCAGTAAGTATACATACACTTATGCAAGGCTGTATTAAGAAAAGAATTCATTGTAATATTCTAAAAACTGCTAACAAATGAGAATACCATGCTGAGGTATACCATTTTTTGTCCGAAGGTTGCAGCCATAATCTAGAAAGCATCAAAAAAATAAAAGCAAGAAAAGAATCATACCGGAGAACAGGTATAGGGACTAACTAGTAGTTGCAAGAGGAGAATGGCTGGATGCTTATGGGCAGATATTCTTACCAACCTCGCCACATAACACAAAGATGAATTGGAAGACACAGACTGATGACTGGAAAGAGGGATGCTGAACTTCAGTAGTGCTGAAATAAGGAACCAATGACAGTAGCAGATTTCATCGTATCTGAAAATGAGACACTGAGATTTAGGTCCACATCTTGGGTATCTATAGGTGCAGTCTGCCCATCTGTTATAGACACATAGCTAAACACCATCCCACTGGAGACAAAAGTTTGGAACTTGGTGATTTGTGTTGCCAAAAGAGGAACATGGGTTTCTTAAAGGCTGATTAACGCACCGGTGAAGATTAGGCTTGATTCTACCTTGAGTATCCCAGACTGTTTTCTAGTGATTTCATAACTTCACTTTCCCCCTTACCTAGCCTAAATTTGGAATTTAAGCTTAATGGAAGGATGAAAGGAAGTTTCATTCCTAATTTTGTCTTACTTGGATGATGCTGTATCTTTTTATATTTGTATAAGTGATTTTTTCCCTATGGAAATTTAAACAAACGTTCTTTTGCCAACCCTTTTGAGAGTCTGGGGAAAAAAAGTTAAAAAATAAAAAAAAGTCTTTTAGTGAGTGACCATTGTTTCCAGGCCCTTTAGTTAGAAAGGTCTTTTTACGGTTCTGGTTTCTGTTGCATTGCTCTGTAGAAAGTTCCTTCAAGGGCAATCACCTACCTTCTAAGATACAGTACCTAACAGTGCACCTACATACAGAGATATAAATCAATCTCATCAAAGCCATATCAGCTTTTGAGTTATGGGCTGGCCCGCCTGTACCTTAACACCTGGTTTTTTCTACAGTACAGTGAAGGGGACAAAAATGAGAAAAGGAAAATTCCAAAACCTTTTTTGTAATGTCTATTGGGGGACTATTTTGTACAATGTATATTTGTTCTAGGCCCAGTTAGCACTTGCGTTTGCTCTTTGCTTGAAAATATTCAGATTTCTAGCACTATTTGATCTATATTTATGTAGTAGAAAACTTACCATAAATTTTAGGTAGTCTGATCACCTATTTAGTATTTTATGCTGAATAGTCTTCTTCTCTAATGAAATTTTGCAAAGCATGAAGAATATATCTATTCTACATTTGGATTCTGAAGCACATGTACTAGGTATATTAAAAAAGGATTAGAAAGCCAAACACATGAAAGACGGGAAATGGCCATGCTTGTATCAACTATTCAATGTTTACGTAATAAAAAAATCACTCTTTAGTATCTGTGAAACATTTAGATTTAGTGATGAAAAGTCCCTGAGCATACTAATTCTCTCTTCACAGCAGTATGCAGTAAATACCCAAGGGGTCATAAACTAAATGACTAAACATGAAACAAATATCAAGTACTATTTCATTAAGTAGCTACCATCTATCCTGTGCACTGAATAAGGCTGAAAAAAATAGTGAAGGATAATGTAATTTAAGACTGTCATAGTTGGAGCTAGTCAAGAGTCAGACTTTAAAATAACAAAATAACTTCAAAATTCCAATGAATGAGAAAATCTAAGAGGCAAGAAAAGCATTTGTTAAAGCTTTAAAGACATTTGGAAATACATTGATCCCAAGAGACATCCCAAGGCGACCCCTGGAAGCTTCAGCACGGGGAGCCGGAGCTGTTAGACTCTTGTTCACATAGCAGAGATACTCCTACACCCTCCCATTTAAACTAAAGCTTTTGCGGGTTGGGGCTCAGGGTGCCCTGAAGAAGAGACAAGGGACCCCTGAGTCTGGCATGAAGAAATGAGGAAATGACAGACATGAGAAGACCTGGGCATGTAGGCGCTGAGACAAGCTGCCCCGCTGCCCAGTCACAGATTTTTCAGATGTTTGATCCCAGGCTCTTATAAGCCTGTCCATGAAGAGGGCAGGAAACCTTTCTGACTTCATTTTGACCTAATTTCATTCAGTCTGATAGGGCTTTACAAACTGTTTCAGTTTTGAAGGATCAGCAGTTTCTGACGCTATCTCGTTAATTATATCCTGGAAAATTACCAACCCTCTGTAATCATATTGCATGTGCACCTAGGGATTGTTGTACAGACACCCCCAAAGGCATTTCCTAAATTCTGAGCACTTAATCTTGATGATCTTTTACAGTGACTTTAGATTTTTTTGTGTGCTTACATGTATGTATGTGCTTCTATTTTCCTTTAAAAAAAAACAAAACAAAGCAAAGCAAAACAAAACAAACAACAACAAAAAAAAAACCTAACAAAGAAAAAATAGAAAAAAACCCACAACATAGACAGGCCACGGGAGAATTTGTGGAGCCACAGGTCCCTTTCCAGGCTCTGGGAGACCATGTTCTTTAGTGACCACAGGCTCCTCCAGGCTTGTTCCCAGCAGAGACCTCTTCTGCCATCCTTTCAACCTGTTCCTGTACAGCCATCTTCCCTCTTTTCCCTCCCACCCATCATTCCAGTTATGGTCTCTTCCCCCATCCAGTCCCAGTCAACAGCCCCTGAGAGGCTCAGCTCAGCTCAGCTGCTCCTCCCTGCAACACTACCTCCCCCTTTTCACATACCCACACTCTTGTCACTCCCTCCCCCATTGTTACTGGCCCCCCAGTTCCCAGCCGCTTGCCCAGGCAGGTGACTGACTTCTGTGCAATGGTAAAAGCAATAACGGTGCTAGTTACTTAGTGAGTTAATGTCCTAACTGAAATGCAAGCAGAGATCCAGCTCCTTCTTTGGAAGGACTCTGTTTTGCTCTGGTAGTAATTTACCTGTTCTAATGTAAGCCTTCTCATGAGTCATCACTTAAAAATATAGCAGATCACTAAAACAGCAATAAGTTTTATCCTCAAACTAATAAGCAAGTTATACGACAGGTTGATCCAACCTTCTGAGAAAAACAAGGTATGAAAGAGTGAGTGTTGAAGAGCCAGAATGTGGAAATGAACTTTTTGCTGCTACCAAGACTGTTATGGGATTTTTAATTAGCACGCACTCTGGGTCCCAGAGTTTGGTATGTATTCAGAAAGGGTTGTCTCCAGCAGTGGAGCTTTACCTACCGCCTCGATGGGGTATTATTTGTTCAACAGAGACCCAGAGTACGCTGAATGCCAGCCACTGGCTCCTGAGGAACAGCAGTTTTCTTTGGACTTCTTCCAGTCACATCACAAACCCAGCTATTCTTCACTTACTCTACGTGCTGAGATTGCAGCTTAGGGCTGAATCATTAGTGTACAAGCAATTTTATCAACTTGAAGTTTTGTGAGCCTGGATAAAGATCCAGATGAATGTCTGGACAAAGTTAATAGTAGAATCCCCTACATAAGGTGCATTTTCAGAAAATCCTGAGGAGATTGCTATTTGTACCCTTGCTATCTTGTCTACATGGCTAGATGGCTGAAGCTACAATAATAGCTCCTTTAGCTAAGGAGTGATTATTTTACTTTTCCATTATTGTAAATGGTGCTCTTCCATCCACCACTTCGCAAATCCAAGACTGCAAACCAAGCTTTTCTGCACAAGAACTGCTTGGGGTGGAGGGGGTTACTTTTTTTTTAATAGAATTGAGCTATTTAAGGCAGAGCCTAATAATTATTTAAAAAATTGTTTTAACCAAAAATAGGGTTTTTTTTCTTTTTAACCATAAAGGCGAGTTTATTTGTGTTGCTCAAAATATGGTTGAAAGAGAATTCTTTATTGAATTTTAACAGTTACTTAACTTATATTTAGTTACTTTTGCATTGGTTTCTTGTCATGTCTATGCAGGTCTTCTTGCACACCAAAGTTTCATTCACGCTGACATGTTAGACTTCAATACAAGCTGTTACAATCAGGTAATGATTTCAACTGAAAGACAGAATTTAGGAATCTCTGTGGCACAACAGCTCCTGCAACTGTTAGATTCAATGTGACAACTCCCAATATCTTTCAGTGCAAGGTCAGTTATATGGTCATTAATTATCTTTAGCATGTCACGGAATTTTAACTGGAGCACAGCAGTGGTGCCCAGCCATGGTCCTGGCTCGGCTGGAGCTGGGGTAGAGCCACAGCTGGGACGTGACACACTGAAGAACTGGAGTAGCCAAAGATCCTTTCGGTGCAAGGTCTGGATCGTAGGTGAACTTACGAGCCAAGCAAAGAAACCGGAAGATGAGTCACACTGAAGAACAAGGTAGGAGCATGCTCTAAAGCCACATTGAATACTGTGAAATTAAGGAACCTAGGGAGGTTTTGAGATCCAGGGAAGAAGGGTATCCTGGAAGAACACCAGGACTAGGAATGAAAAATTAGGCTTGTGCAGACAGTAAAAATTCTCAGAAGAAATTGCCAAAACTCAGAAACTAGACTCTGGAAGGCTATCCAGGCAGACAGCCTTTTGCCCCTGTGTCATCAGAGGCCATTTAGTATTTGAAGCATTTGTGTGAAACCAAATGTATTGCTTTGTGCTCCTTTATTTACACACAACATGGTTGGTTGTATGAACTGATCACCTGGGGGTAACAGTTGACCTACTGACTTAGCTAAGTCTGATAAAGATATAACTAGGCATGAGCTGTAGCATTCTAGCACCCAGGCAACATAAATGAAAAACTCATTACTCGGTATCTTATTTAATACGCTTACACTTAGTTTTAGTATGCAGAATTTTTCAGCATCAGACTCAGAGAGAAATAAACAGCTGAGATAGCTGTTATACCAGTGAGACCAGGAGCTAGACGTGATCTATAGCCCATGGAGAGTGACAGACACCTCTACAACAGACCTCTTGTATCTAAATAGCTTCAGGAAGTATCTGTCCCTGTGGCTGCAATACTAATTTAAATACTAAGTGTATAAATGTAGATTAAATGAATCTGAGCTTCAGACTGCCCACAAGAGTAGTGACAAATGAGGACAGGCTTAAGGAAGTGTCATCTCTGATATTGGCTAACACTGTCTGGTGGTTGCTTGAGAAGATTTCTACTGCTTGTGTCCAGAGTATAGCCCTGGTTCAATTTTTACAGTCCAGCTGGCAGTGGTTCTGTTAACAGGTTTTCCTTTAATATACATAGCAATTTTTCCCATTAATTAAAATTTCACATTTCTTCTACCTTCTAATGAGGGTAATGATCTTTTTATTCAATTGCTTGACAAACACTGATATAAAATAAACACGATTATTTGTAGACTTTGGAAATGTTTTTTAAATGTCCAACTATCCTATAGTCCCTTGAACTGTTTTAAAACTCATCATGTCAGAGTATGTGAGAACAATTGGATTTCTCTGCTTGGATAATGCTTGTAGGAGATTATGCAGATTCTTCTTCTGTTTGTTTTATTTGCATCCCAAGACGTTTTGAGGTCTTTATCACAGACATGCTTATTTCCATTTTTCTTATATTAGTCTCAGATGCTTTTATGATTAGTGTTTTTCTCTAACACTGATTAATGAAAAATATAGATCTTCAAAAATAATAAGCCACTAAAAATGTTAAATCATGTTGTTTTCAGAATATCAAAGAGAAAGTATACGGCACCTGGTATGGAATTTGCAGGAGTAATCCTCTGATGTGCTTAGTGCTTAAACTTTTGTTAAATTCATTGGGAATTTTTAAAACTAAACATCTAGTTGGAGCTATTGAGTAGCTATACCTCTTGTACAAAAAAAATGAAACAATAGATAGTGAAATTTCAAAATGAGAAACAGTATAACACAGTCGTGAAAACAACAGTTTGAGTGTCCTTGAGTTTGTCCTTGTGTTTGAGCCCCTAATAATGTTTTTTAAATCATAGCATCATAGAATGGTTTTAGTTGGAAAGGATCTTTAAAGATCATCTAGTGCAACCTCCCTGCCATGGGCAGGAACATCTTCAACTAGATCGGTTTTCTCAGAGGTCTGTCCAGCCTGACCCTGAACATTTCCAGGGATGGGGCATCCACCACCTCTCTGGGCAACCTGTGCCAGTGTTTCACCAACCTCATTGTAAAGAATTCTTTCCTTATATCTAGTCTGAATCTACCCTCTTTTAGTTTAAAACCATTCCCCCCTGTCCTATCGCTACAGGCCCTACTAAAAAGTCCGTCCCCATCTTTCTATATAAGGCCCCTGCAATAACGTCTCCCTGGAGCCTTCTCTTCTCCAGGCTGAACAGCCCAGCTCTCAGCCTTTCCTCATAGGAGAGGTGTTCCAGCCCTCTGACCAACCAGGTCCATGTCTTTCTCGTGCTGAGGGCTCCAGAGCTAGACGCAGAACTCCAGGTGGGGTCTCACCAGAGTAGAGGGGCAGAATCACCTCCCTCGACCTGCTGGTCGCGCTGCTTTTGATGCAGCCCAGGATATGATTGGCCTTTGGGGCTGCGAGTGCACATTGCTGGCTCATGTCCAGCTTTTAATCCACCAGTACCCCCAAGTCCTTCTTGGCAGGGCTGCTCTCAATCCCTTCATCCCCCAGCCTGTATTGATACTGGGGGTTGCCCCAACCCAGGTGCAAGACCTTGCACTTTGTCTTGTTTGAACTTCATGAGGTTCACATGGGCCCACTTCTCGAGATTGCCATATTTTGTTATTGTTACTTAATGTTTATATTTTAACAATTTTTATATTTATTTGCTTTTATAATGTAGGTAGGTCCTGCTGCCCAATGAAATGTGCTGCCCAGTGAAATGACTGGTACCTAATCTGGTACCAGTCTGATGCTGGTACCAGAACTATTTTGGAACCCGGTCTGGGACTGCTTCCATTTCAATGTAGAACACACACAGCTCATCACCGGACCAAGTTCATTTTTCGTTTTATCTTTCCTTTCAGCACAAATTCTCCCCCAGATGATGAAAATAACATGGAATGGTAATAAGAGTCTGATCAATATCTCAGTGCAATACCTCAAAGGTCTCATCCTGGTGAGGAAAAGTCTCAGAATGAAACATCCTAATAAAAACCTTTTTAATCCCTCAAAAATAACAAGTACAAAACCCTGACAAAAGAACTTTTTGGTGAAAACACTGAAACTGAGAGCAGGTATTTCTGAACATCAATTAATAACTTTTCTTCAGGTATGTCATTACATTTTCCCTAGAAATTGCCCAGTTCCTTTGGATCCTTTCAGTCCTTTTTGACCTACAGGGTAAGCAGTACAAAGCAGGTTTTATAGCACAGTAGTGGAGGAAACATCTGCTGATATTGGCTGGTTGAATGCCACAAAGAGGCAGACAGAAAGACTCTTCAAAATGAAGTCTTCACATTTACTTTGCAATTTTTCATGCATACATTGTCAGTTTCCAAGATTGCTTGTACAATGGGACAAGGTCCAGGAGATGCGTATAAATAATGATTTGCAAAGAATTTCCAATTAGAAGTGCTCACCTAGTAACACTGAATATGTCTAATGACTTGAGATCAGAGTAGGGCAGAGGAAGTTGGCAAAAACGGGGATGGATGCAGCCACAAACTGAAGAGGAGAGCTGAAAAGCCAAATAGCTACTGCTTGAGGGAGGAGGAACTATTACTCTCTGTGGTCCCACAAGAAATCCAAGCCCTGACTTTGGAAAAACAAACAAAAGTTTCTCTGAGGAGGGCAACTGCTGGTAAAGAATGAAATGTCCAATATCAGCATCTAAAGTCAGTTAAAGCTAAGGCTTTATTACAGTGAATGAGATGAGGAAATAAATGATTAATGTTGAATATTTCAGTCGGTTATTCATGTGACCATGTAAGTCTACCATGGCACAGAGTCCAGTTACTATGTCTGTCCTTGACTTCCTGACCGGTCTTGGTCAAGACATACTTTTGTTCCCTCTATGCCATCAGTGCACATGTAGTCATTATTCAAATTAAAGCATCCATGACTGATATAGGAGAGAAGTATTGCTGTTTGATATGGATAGGTTTTGGACTTAATAACATTTTGAAAGATTGGGCTTTACGTGAGGTGGAGCTAACCGTTGTCTATATCAAAAGAAAAGGAAGGAGCTATGGCTAGAGTACTGCTAGTTGAAATCACAAAGGAAAAATTGCTCAGGTAGAGTAAGCACTGCTGCTCACCTCCTGTATATGAGGACAAAGTTCCAGACAACAGATTACAACAACAGATATCACTGCTGAAGGCTATCAGAAAGCTAGATGAATCTGCATTTCCTTTTTTGTGCTTATCACATCACCTGAATTTAAATTCCAAAAGAAGATCTTAAGGACAAGTTAGACATACCTCTTCCAGAAATTAGGTAGACTTAGCCATCCTCCTAGCAGGTTGGATGGTTTGGTTAGTGTTTGAAATCTCTTCCAGAACTATTTTCTAAGAGTCTGATTTTTTTGATGGTGTACAAATGCTGAGGAAGACATACACCCAAACCCATTACAGTCCTCAATAAAGAGAAAAATGCATTGGCAGCCACAGGGGCATGACAGTGTGATGTCTCCTACTCCAGAATAGCTACTTCATAGCAAAAGAGTCTCTCTCACAAACAGCACCATGGGGTGACACCCGGCCACTGCATGCAGAATGAATGGGGGTCCTCATGAGGTGAACACAAGCACATCGAATGTAAAACAAGAGTGAGGAACAAGTCTCGGAGTGATGTTACAACATAAATGAGTCCTGATGGCAGACGGAATTCATGGCTCTGAAAATCTCCAGTCAGGGAGAGCAGTGAGTTACAAAATAACTACCCTATCATGCCAAGAAGTTCAAGACTGCAGAACAGTCCAATAACCTCCACAGTCATTTTCATTTTGAAAAACATAATAAAAATTTGTACTTAGGTGTCACAGATATTTATGTCGGGTGGTAAGAGAGAGCGCACATGACAAACACTTCTGCTGCTCAAGGCTTGTCTGTGCACAATAAATCAAAAAATACCTTATTTTTTTCAGTGCAAAAGTATATATGGACCTCATATTACAAAATCCAAATGTTCCTACCCAACCTCTTACTCCAGTTAATGAAATAGCCTCAAATTTAGATAATCCATTTGTAGGACATATTTACCTTATACAGTGTTTCAAGTAATAGTTCTCTGTCCATTTAAGAATCATTTCCTAGGAGAATTTTAGCAAAATAGCAATTCATTACTTGCAAATATGTTACCAAATATGTGGCAGTACAAACACTCTATTCGGAAGACCATAGCTGACTTACTTTAAAAACATCATTTAGAAACTACATTTGACTGGCTTTGGTCACAACAAACACAAGAACTGAATGAAAAAAAAAAAAAAACCCAAAACAACAAAACAGTGCAGAAATCTTGGATCTCAGTGACAGAATGCCTTGCAAAAGGAATTTGGGTGAGAAATTACACAGAGTCAGATAGAAAACTGGTGAATTGTGCTGTCAGGAGGGTGGTGGAATGAGTAACATACCTGGAAGGAAGTTAGAAGATATGATAATGAATATGAAAGTTCAGAAAAAAAATAAAGCATAAAAATTGATGCATAAAAATATTAGTGAAAAGAAAGATTCATGGGAAATAGAAGCAAAACCGCTTTCTCTGTTGGAAAGTTCCTTCTAGTTCCTTTACACTAGGACTTAAGGACCTTGCTGCAGGTATGAGTAACAGAGCCAACTCTTTTCTAGCCCTCTCAAACTCATTGTTAACACAGCAAGGTGTATTAAACAAAACTGATAGTCTGAACAATGTTCTTTATATAATCATCGGCCATGCAAACTAGCAGGATAAATGATGCCACATTACTACTCACATAACCCCACTAGCAAACTCCAGGATGCTCAGAGGAAAGCCACAAGGAATAACTTGTGATTAACTGATAAAGCTTGAACTGGTTTGCACATGGGATTTGCCTTTTAACTACAAACAGGAAGCACATTTATTGAAATAACTGTGTCACAGAGAGTTCACACATATACACAAAGGAGCAGGGTATATTTGCTAAACAAACTCTTGCTATCCAGCTGTAGAAGTGATGAAGATGAGATCTGTAAGTCTGGACTTCTTTATTCCAGGCTGGAAGGAAAGAGACAAGATGTTAAGGAAGCAGGAAGGTTTCCTGTTGTGCAGGCTGACAGGCATCAGTATCAAATGTCATTGCATGAATCTATTTTTACTGAGCTAATATATTTTTAATTATACCTGCAACAATTTAATTGTCCATTAGTTATATGTCTTCCAATCTGCCAAAACCTGAATGTGGGTCAAAACCTAGCACTGGGAATGTGAGAAATTACAAGAATTACAAAAGGCTTATCTCAGTAGCCTGAACATCACTTTCTGTGATTTTGAGATGTTTCCACTTTTCCTGTCCATGCCAAAGGACAAGAGACAAACAGGAGGTGAAGGTAGAAGTTCGCAGTTTAAAAGTTCCCTCTTTGCATTCTGCAGTCTCCCTGGGAGAAAATATGAATGCTGCCCTCCACATTGGCAGAGCTAGGATTCACAGCTTCAAAGCCGGTGTCTTTTTAATGGAATTGAATTCCACTGGACATAAAGAAATAGTGTCTACTTCTGCTCTAGCCAAGTGACCCCCTAGTATCCCTTAGTTACTATGGTTTCTGCAGAACTGTCCTCCTTGGGTTGGGTCCTACCCACTGGAGGAAAGGAGTATCTACAACAAATCCAGGCAACACAGAGTCCGTCATGAGATTTTCAGTAGGGCTGCTGATGTGCCATATTGTTTTATGGAGAAAAGAATATGGAGGCATTTGTTTCACTTCTTCTCAGATCCTCCAATTTGACAGTCTCTGGTTGAATAGGATGAAGTGGGAAGAGGAGAGAAGGAAAAGGTAAAATAACAGGAAAGCTGACAGACCTTTTAGTGCTCTTTGATGGTGATAAAGGACAACCCAGAGCTAGAGCTGGGAATGAGTCTTTATGACCAAGAAAAATTAATGAACATGGCAGGAGGAGGCTAATGCAAGAGACAGGGAAGCCTCTTTGTTCCTCTCTCAGCAGGCTGCAGCCAAACTGATAAACAACAGGTTCAAACCAGAATGTTCCAGGGAGTATTGCATTTCACCCCCTTCCTCTTACAGGGCCTCCTAAGCCTTTGAAGCAAAGAAGAAACCATTTCCCCTTGCATTTTCAAATTCTGAGCCACCAGAACTGCAGAGACAGGCATTTAGTTAAAGATGGTGCTCCACATCCTTGGAACCACGCTTATTTCAGCTGCAAATTGAGGACAGAATGGTGTGTTGATTCATTAAGCTCTTTTCCTTGAAGAATTTGAGCTGCATCGGTTCTATGGAAGAAGCTTATGTAAAGATACAGTTTACACCAGCTGTTTAGCAGGGTCCTTTCAAAATTCTCCACTGTATACTCCATATATATACACACACACACACACAGTTAAAGATGGTGCTCCACATCCTTGGAACCACGCTTATTTCAGCTGCAAATTGAGGACAGAATGGTGTGTTGATTCATTAAGCTCTTTTCCTTGAAGAATTTGAGCTGCATCGGTTCTATGGAAGAAGCTTATGTAAAGATACAGTTTATACACCAGCTTCAGCAGGGTCCTTTCAAAATTCTCCACTGTATACTCCATATATATACACACACACACACACACAGAGAACATTTTCCTGCGACCCCCTCACCTGCACCCCAGGAATCTGTAGTGGCTTTAAAGAAGCTTTGCAGTAGCCTACTGCCTACTGCCGCTTTGCTACAGCAGCTGACCGAACTGACAGCGTTAAAGATAAAGCGCAAACACGAAAGCTTGTCAGTAGTAGTATTTAGTGTAAAGCCTCAGTATCAAGGGTATGAGTCTGAGTTCCTAGAGCTGCGACCCCCTCACCTGCACCCCAGGAATCTGTAGTGGCTTTAAAGAAGCTTTGCAGTAGCCTACTGCCTACTGCCGCTTTGCTACAGCAGCTGACCGAACTGACAGCGTTAAAGATAAAGCGCAAACACGAAAGCTTGTCAGTAGTAGTATTTAGTGTAAAGCCTCAGTATCAAGGGTATGAGTCTGAGTTCCTAGAGCCTCTGCAGCTGTCAACCTTCAAACGTGAAAATGCAGATTTCAGTTTTAAGACATAAGCACCCAGCTAGGAAATGTTATTCCATTACATAATAAAATCTTTATTTGCTATATTTAAAAGAGTTAAT
This sequence comes from Aptenodytes forsteri, assembly GCF_000699145.1. Taxonomy (NCBI): domain Eukaryota; kingdom Metazoa; phylum Chordata; class Aves; order Sphenisciformes; family Spheniscidae; genus Aptenodytes; species Aptenodytes forsteri. The sequence continues at coordinate 3,254,350 of NW_008796110.1, forward strand.
GATTGTGATGCATGGAGTAAAACGATTTCTAAGTCACAGTCAAAATATACTCTAACTCAGATTTTGATTTTAAAACATAAGCACCCAACTGGAAGATTATATTATTCATATGCATAATAAAATGGCTTCTATGTTTAGGACAGTTGATGGCATTGAGACACGGAACAAGTGAGTTGTCCCTTGGAGAGAAGGCATTTTTCTGTGCTTCACAACACATGCTTTGATCACATATAAACTCATCAATAGCGTTTTTTCTTTTGGGTTCATTCTGAACATTTTCTCATTTTCCTTTCTCTTTACCTTTATCATCTTAGAGAGTGAATCCCATGTCCATATAGTCCTGGCTCTTTCTGTTCCTTGAGCGCATTCTTAGCAAGTGTATTATTAAGTTAATAAGGTTTAACTTTGATCCTTTTTCTGAACAAATCAAGCTCTGTGCTCAATTTCCTCCCATTTTATGCTTTCTCAAAAGCTTCAGCACGATGAATAAATTTATTACCTCTCCAATATGCCCCTCTCTCATTCATACTATGAAATGTAGCGGCATTGACCAACGAATAAGCTTTCCTAGTTCCTTTCCAGTTAGGTCTTTTTTCAGGAAAGAAAAATAGGAGCAATATGATGTAGTCTCTTTCCCCTGCAATGAGCATTTGCATGGATAATACTTATGAATTCTAATGTGAGTTACACATTGTGCAGAACGACGTCACTATTCAAAAACGTATCTGACAGAAAGCCTGTTCAGAAGACTGATCTCTGTTTAATAAATACAAAGAAAAATGCAGTGTAAAAAGAAAGCTCTTTAGTCTTAGAAATATTTTATAACAAAATGCAATATTTTTTTTTTCAGTTCAACACATAAAATATCTAAATAATGTAGAACCTTCATTATAAGCATTAAGTAAAATCGCTTATCTTTTAAATAATAATTCCACAGAAGCTGGAAAACTGTCTTTTCCTTGAATATTGCCTGCTTCAGACTGTTCCTATGGTTCTTTACTTGGGGACAATTTGGGGTTAAATTGGTGGTATTCTTCTTCATTTGGAAGATTTTCCCTTTAGCATCATTTCTAATATCAGCTGTCTCTGTTTTGTTTATGCAAGCACTTTCTTAGGAGGGATGAGGCAAATAAGAATTAAAAAAAAGAGATAGATATTGCCATTCAAAGGAGGTAAACATTCCAGAAGAGATTAAAAGAGACAAGAAGCGAAGTGAAAACAATAGAAAGTTAAGCTCTTAGTAAAATCTGAAAGCTGGTCTGAATATATAGTTAACAAAGATGCACAGCTTACAATAACAAAGTTATAAAATATGCCTAAACATTTTGGAGGGGGCTCAAATCCTTCTATGTCAGGGATGGCCTTATTTATAACAAAGAGGAGAAGCTAGATAGATGCTTTTCCAGAGTGTCTCCTTCTGTCACTGACTGTTGATGGGGTTCTTTCAAATTCCTCTGTGGCACAGAGCAGCGAGAGCCAGTACACAAGACTAGCTGGGCCACCAGCTGTCTTAGCACAACAAAAATACCTACTTTGCTATGGAGTTGAACTGAAGCAACACAGAGGGAATTAAAATGAAGGATAGAAAATACTATTTTGAGGGGAAAGGATGGAAATATTTCAAGGGTTATTGCTGAAGGGCATTTTTCCTTCCAAAATCAGAAAGAAAATATTTGTAGAAAATCTAAGGCTTCTAATTCCCACTGGGACATGTGACATGGGAGCTGATGCCTCTCTCAAAATGTCAGGTTTACTGACATTTCCCACAGAGTTCCCAATTCAACAGAAGCTATGACTTCACCCAAAGGCAAGACAGTATTCTTATGCTCACCAGTACATGAAAATAGCTGTACCATTTAGCTCAACACCCTACCTCAGCTCCGTGGTGGCAATAGTGAATGCCAAGAGAGGAATACAGGAACACAATAAAAATAAAGTAACTCCTCTTCAGAGTATTTTCTCATTGTCCAGTGATTTATGACTTAGGAAATTCCTGAGCCAAAATGTTAAGTTTGTAATTGTTCCCGCTGTGAGTTTTCCCTCCATGAATTTGTCTAATTGCTTTATCCACAACATCATGTGAAAAGTTGTTCCACAGTTACCCAGCATGAAGCTGTATTGTCTTTTGTTTGTCTGGGACCTGGCATCTATGAGTTTTGCACAGTAAATAAGAGTCAAGACAGGATTTTTCATTCTCCTATGGGAGCAGGAAACCACAAGATCATACTGACAAGGTGCAGCTCTCTCCTTGCTCAAACAAGCTCCCTCCCAAAAATGCCACCTCCCAGGCGTACTGGCTTGCCACAGCTTGGGAAGTGAAGTAGCTGAAGTAAAAGGACATATAAGCACTTCAGAAGTTCTGACACAAATACACATTCATTTTAAGGAATATATGGAGTGAGTAATACAGGAATGACACAATATATCAAGAACTAGATACAGCAAGAAAGTGTCTATATGGACTGATTTGAACAGGGTCAAAGGATACTAGAGGGGGACGGAATAGAGGCAGAATATTTTACAGCTTTGTGTTTGGAAGATTTCCTTTTCTCCACTGCACACTCTTTTTCAAGAGCGTGGAGAGTCCCTCCCCTGCGTCAGCCATCCAGCCATCTTTCTGTTTTTGGTCAGTGAGTAACTCCTTCCTTCTTTTATAATCCTCTGTTACAGCTCCCTGTTGCTCAGTGTCATCACATGATCATTGCATAATTGCTTTTACTCCCAGGTTACCTCAACCTTGTTCCAACTTTGGGTGCCCAGAGACAATCACTGTCTTTTCCACTTTGAACTTTAACCTGCTATTAATAAGAAAAATCAACACAGTAGGTAGGTAGGCCCCCATTCAGAATGAAGCTTGTAGTTTAACAGTGATGTGGGAAGAGTCCCAAATGACATCTAAGAGAATTTGCTAGCTGAAGATTTTGCAAATCATTGTAAGTAGTAAGCATTTACATATTTTTTGAGTGCTCTACTGACCCCATTGTCTTCTGTATTTTAGAAGCTAGAAAAGCTGTCAGAGAAGCAGTGTATAAATGCAGCTCTTACAATTTGCATTTACTGAAGTAATAGAATTATTCTGAGTCCACTTTTAATTCTGTGTTTCTTTCATAACATAAGAAAGCAACAAGAGAGATAATTCTGAAATACTATGAAGTCTGAAAGGGAATCTGAGATGTATTGAAAATAAAAGAAAATTAAGCATGCTGTTATTAGGTTTTTGAATAGTCTCTTGATCTAAAGACATTAAACATCATTAAGAACGTCTGGGCTTGGAGACGGGAGGACTGAGAGGACTCATTCAATAGCCTGGCAGAGCACAAGCTCATCTAAAACAAAGAAATAGAACAAGATTTGATAACATACAAGGGGAGAAAAATAAGGTAGTTTTATTGGGAATATCTTCTAAAACCTATAATTTGTTTAGCTTAACAACCTCTTTGAAACCATGATATAAATATCAGAACTGTGGAGATTTCACAGAAACATGTATCCCAAAAGCCAGTGATAAATGCCCATGTCACTCTAGCTCTTTTTTTGTCCTGCACTCATTAGCATACACCATCTAAGCGCCTTTCTGTAATGTGTTTATGAGGGGATGGTCATTTGCCAAATGTAGTTCATTCCCTCTCTCCTGCCCCCGAGGACTGTCATCTTCAGGCAGAGTTTCCTTCTAAGTTTATGCACTCTTACATGTCACTATTTGCAGCTAGCAGTCTTTGGAACTAATTCAATACAAATAGGGCAAGAAGTCTTTCTCTCCTCATGTACATCCTATCATAGAAGTAGTGTGCACTTTTCACAGAAAAGATCCAGCAGAAGTAGGACTAGCTGGAGTCCATGGGACATCAGATTGCCTTCAGGACAAACCTAGCGCTTGTTGCCCAACCACAACATAAATACATGGATGGATTTTTGCACCCTTCCAAAATAATCTGAACTTTTAAGGAGAGGAAATAATGTTCTTCTAGGATGGCATCAGCATGGCAGAGTTTGAGATTAAAGTTTGGTAGATTGGAACTGAATAATTAAACTGTCTGGTCTTCATAACAGAGTTTCAGTGCTGAAACTTGGGAAAGCAGAAACTGTGCTTGGAGAGAAAGTAATATGCACATCTTGAAAACCTCCACTATTAGTTTCTGTGGTGTCGTCAAAGGGAGAAGCGGAACTGAAACAACTTCTAAACCTCAAATTATGTCTAAGGTAAACCGGAGTGAATGATAACCACTGTAGTTACCATTAAGAAATGCTGGGGTTATTTGTGACTGTGGTTTCAAAGTTAACAATAACCCATTATTGCATGCAAATCAGTGACCTCTACCAAGAACAGGGGATGTATTTGCCTCATTAGCTGGTGGTAAACATGGTAAACAAAATGTACACAAATAAGGGCTTATTTAAATATAACAAGCCAGTGTTAATGATAATATTCTCATCTGCAGTTTGTGAGCTAGCTATGGAGCTGCGTTACAAAATATTCCTAACATTCAGAGTTAGGGTTTGTCTACAAGATAAAAATGTGGAGAGAGAAAAAGGCACCAGAAAATAATATTAACTAAGATGCCTCATGTAATCTCTTCACACTAAATAACACATGGTAGCTTCATCCAAATAAACAACTGGCTTTTACTTCACTGCAGATCATAGCTTCTTCATTAGAAGAATTCATCAATGAGTTAGGATTTGGGGCAGATGTTTCCATTCCTCTGGGCCTTATGCATTACAAAAATGTTCCACTGTAAAACGGCACGCATCCTATTTCAAATGGCCTCCAAGCCCTGTTATCGTTAGAGCAGTATCTTCTGATGCTTATTGGGCTGGAAAAACATTGCCACTTATTCAGAAACATGGACAAAGAAGTCCTGCTTTGCAATGTGAGAGCTTTCCTGGAGCATAATATGCACCTTAAATTGTGTTTTATATACACTGTACATTTGCTTTGCCATTAATGAATTTCAGGCATATGTGAAGTTAAAACAGTGCTGGTGGTAGTTAAGAGTATTCCTTATACAGGGATGGCTCTTTGCTGTAAGGTAGTTTTATTTCTAGGTTTGTACTGACAGAAGTGACTTGTTAAAGCTTTCACTGATATAAAAATGTGGCTGGCTGAGATCTGTACTGAAGGAAAAAAAAAACCTTGCTAAAATTTCTTTGGAGAATGCATACTTTGCTGAGGTTTGTTACTGGGGACAAATGCCTTGCTAAAACTCATACTGACTAAAAATGACATGTATTGACAAAGTGAATTAATTTTTTATATGATCAAAGCCATTGAATGCTCTGCTGTCCATAAATGCAACTCCACATTTTCAATTAACCTGCCACAGACAAGGTGCAACCACACAGCATGGGATTGGCTAGGGTACAGGCAACTAGTGTTAGGGTGGGACAGTGCAGCCAGCAAAGAAGCCAACCATGGCAGAATAATCATTTTGAGCACAGCGTTCTGTTGCTTTGATATCTTATTTGCAAAAGCTTTGAAATGTGTTTGTAATGGTGATAATCCATCTGTAGCTTTTCATGTCCTTTTACAACACAAAAAGGTACAAAACCACAGGAATTGAGAAAACCCTCTTAAATAATTTTGGAACCCTCTTGTTGCGGTTTAACCTCAGTCGGCAACTGAGCACCACACAGCCGCTCACTCAGCCCTCCCCCCCCACC
>NW_008796110.1:3260488-3286303 GCF_000699145.1 Aptenodytes forsteri
TAATTGAAATAAAATAATAATAATAATGTAATAATAATAATAATGATAACACACAAAGCAAGTGATGCACCGTGCAATTGCTCACCACCTGCCGACCAATGTCCAGCCAGTCCCCGAGCAGCAGCCCCCCGGCCAGCTTTCCCCAGTTTAGGTACTGAGCATGACGTCACATGGTATGGAATGTCCCTTTGGCCAGTTGGGGTCAGCTGTCCTGGCTGTGCCCCCTCCCAGCTTCTTGTGCACCTCCAGCCTTCTCAGTCGGTAGAGCATGGGAAGCTGGAAAGTCCTTGACTGGTGTAAGCACTACTTAGCAACAACTAAAACATTGGTGTGTTATCAACATTGTTCTCATCCTAAATCCAAAACACAGCACTGTACCAGCTACTAGGAAGGAAATTAACTCTATCTTGCCGAAACCAGGACACCTCTACTGCTCTGGTCTTTCTCCCAGTTTTTGGAAGCCACCATCACCCTGCTACAGTAGCATTGGTGAAAAGGTTGCATTGATGAAAAACACGCCAAGTGTGTAAACTGATGCTGTAGGTGCTCTGTATCCAGTAGCCCACATGGCTCCATTGAAGTTCTGGTCCCTTAGATGACGTAGCTCTCGGATGTCAGGGACCACCAATGAGTTGGTCACCTGCCTTCCTTTTATAGTGTAGAGAAAGACGCATTTTTAAAGTGAGTCATCTGATCTAAGTAGAACATCTATTTTTTAGGAGATTAATTTCACCATAAAATGTCTTTTTCTTTCTCAGTGGAGAAAAGGTTTATATAGGAACTTTTTGATAACTAGCTTAGCTATGGACAGATACATTGTCTATATCTTGTTGAGATGAATCCCAACTTTTTTGTCCAGAGTGCATAAAAATAAAAACACTAGGAGCCATTATACTTCTGCTCCCCATCCATGTCCATTTTTCATGCTGAGCAACCTCAATTTCCCTTCAACACAGGGATCACTAGTATAAAAATAAGTAACAGAAGGATTTGTTTTAAAAGTATCAGGTAATGCTTTCTTGCCTGTCTCTAAGACTTCCCAGAGTCAAAGGTTTTGACACCATCTGTACTCATTTGATGTATACCAGAAATTTCACTGACAAAAAATTCAGGGTCCTTTTCTTAAATCAGTATTGATTTATTACAAATTCACACAGCAAAAACAGAATAAAGAATGCAGTAAAGGAGACCTGATGCACCAAACCTGTGCATAAGAGCAGAGAATAAGCACTCCCAAGATAACCTTCCATATTGAAGCCAGTTTACTATGACTTCTTATTCTCATTTTTGCTACATAGGGACTCATTTGTTGTATCACCATGTGTGAACTTTAGCAGTGCTGGAGCTTTTTTACAGCACTGCCTCATCTTTAATGATAACAGTAATGCAGAGACTGGATCTACATGGTCTTTTTCTAATGATAGTTTTTATTTTCCCCATCATATTCCTAGTAGTAGGGCAACAATTATTTAAAGAAGAAAATGATTTATTTAAGTTTAAGGATGATCAATGTGAAACTAAAATCTGAAAAGTATAAATTACACATATTTTACACTCAAATGTTCCTATGGACTTTGAACTTCAATGCCCACCTTTAATAAGTCCGGATAAAGACTTTCAAGACCCAAATCCTCAGAAATAAGCTTCGTGTAAAAGCACAGCATCATTTACTTATTTTTACTGCACTTCTACAGTGATCTGACACATCCTTACATGTATATAAAATAAATGTTTCTTAACGATTAGAGCAGTTTATTGATTGCTGATTCTGACGTGCAATCTTTTTTTTTTAATTCATCCCAACACTGGGAGCAATTATTTTCACATTTCACTTTTCTAGAAACTAAAATATGCATTTTTGAAGACACATTACCAGTTTGTATCTCCAAAATTATTCTGAAGGGGATTTGGGATGATAGTCATTCTCTTATGAAGTAATTAGTCATAATAATCTGTTATTTATAAATAATATCATCATTGCTTTACTATTATTATTATTATTACTATTAGAGGAGAAAGGGGATCCTAGGTGTAGTGAAATGAGAAATTCTGCAGTGTATTACTCTGGCACCGTGCATGTCCCTGGAGCTATAGAGAGAGATAAAGTCACAAGATAGAAAACTAATTAGAGAATATGTAGTCCTGAGGCAATGCAGGGCAAATTACTTAGGTGTGCTGTAGAGAAAGTGTCAATGCCTGTAGTAGCATAAAGAAGGCCTTAAAGGAATTTGGGATAATACAGATCCATGCCCAACTGGTTAAAAGTTAGAGGCAGAAACTGCCTTGTATGTTAAATATTAAAATACAGTGAGTTCAGCCCACAGGTGGGGAAGGCTGATGACACTAAGCCTGTAGGAAGCTGTGGCCAAATTAAAGCATTAACTTTTGAAACTTTTCCAGAGCATAGTCTTATTGCTGGCATTTGCTTTTGATGACAGGCTGGAAAGCACAAACAGCAGGGCCTCATTAACATGCACACATTGTAATTGAAAAAATAAAGATGAAAAATACAGGGAACGTCTCGTCTCTTCAGAGCAAGGATTTAACAGCAAAGCACTGCAGATCGAGATCCTACTCAATCTACCAGTACTTCCTAAGACAAAAATGGTATTGTACAATTGCCAAGATAAACAACCAAGCATGCAACATTCTTGACTTTTACTGTGAGGCCATATACCTGCTAATACAGCAAATTCAATTTCTCATTTCGGGTTCACACAATTATAGCTGAGCAGTGAGGTTTGTATACCAAGCACTGCTAACAACTTCAGAAAGCTCATGCATTCTGTTAGCATACCAAAGAAAAGACAATGTAAAGGGGTAACATACTGTCACTCTCTTAATTAAATATGTATTTCTATTTCCTAGTGTCTATAGTCAGTTTACAGTGCATCTGCAACGTGATTTTGCATGCAGAGCTAACAGAAAGAATACTCGGGAATTATGAATCTAGTAACAATTCTAGCAACTGCCTTGTTCAGCAAACTCCTTCTCATGTGAATCATCACACTGAATCCAAGGAGACTGCTCTCATAAGGACTGTTCTTACAATTCCATGGTTTCACAATTTGTTGTAACAGTGTTATAATCTACGCAGAAAATGCGTTACTTGGTGTTTTCTTTAATAGCCATGTGGATTCTCTGTTTCTGCATTACCATTTATTGAAGTGTTGATTTATTCAGAAGAACAGTAGTCATTGTGACTCAGTATGGGGTTTTAGAAACTGATAACTTCTCTGAAATGGACACTTTATAAATTTCATTGACATGAGACACGTAGCCATGGAATATGTTAGTGTGCGAGTTGTCTTCGGAGACTTCAAAGGAACATGTGAAACTAAATAATAAAAATGTGACCTCAGAAGATACTTGTTTTGGTATCTGGTCTGAAATCGCAGCAATCAATTCAAGAGTGCTCTCATATTTGCAAATTGTTTGTTGTGTTGTTTGGTTTTTTTTAAATACGGTTTTAAATGAGAAAAATCCTGGGAAAGAAATGAGCAGCGCAGAGAGACAGAGGCAGAGAGAGTGCTCTCGTACTTGAACTAAATGTGACTTGTCAGGATTATAATCATGTATGCACTGCATTGGAGAGGACAGTGTTAGGGGATATTTTTACAGCTCAAAAGAGAAAAAGAAAAGACTTGAAGGTCAGTCTGAATTTACAAAAGCTGAAAAAAGACAAAGAAAATCTGCTGGTAGCTCACAGTACATCAAGAGGAGGAAGAAGTAGCTTTATGTACTCCTCTCTTTTGAAGGCAATTCCATCTAGAAGTTCTGCACAGAAGAGGCCTCTGGGTTTCCCTTTCTGCCTGTGACATGGCAAAGTCACATTTCAAAGTGCAGGAAAAAATGCCCTCAAGTTCTCTGATTTTAAAGAAACTTTAGCTGTTTCTGGGTTTTGCATTAGTTCATGCTTTTCTCCTTTTCTTTCTGTAGTTCCACAGCAACCCAAGAATGACCATCTCTTATCTTGCAAGTTAGACAGAGACTAACACAGGGCACAGCTGGGCAAAATGCCTTAAACAGTCAAGCCCACAGCAACCAAAAATGTTGTGAACAGCAGAGAGGACTGCTTTCATGTGGCTTGCATTTAGTATGCAGTACTTCACAGGGATGTTTCAGAGCTGTGTTGTAAATGGGATACCTGTTTTGCAGCCCTCCTTTTTAGCATGACTGATGGACAGTTAACCCTCAACTGAAAAGGAGAAGGGATGACTTTGGCAAAGCAGTTTAAAAAGCCTTTCATTATAGCCAAGAGCTTTCAATTCCCTTTCAAAAGCAACTTTCTCTGTGCTTGCATATGCTATATACCCCCAAAGGGTTAGGAGATCAATGAGAGGCTTCTCTGTACGTTGAAATACCATCTCCTTGTCCTTCAGACCATTCCATCCATATTTGAATACAAAGCATGGCTAGAGGTTAATTGCTGCATCCTATCAGCAAGTCATCTTTAAATTCTTCCTGAGAAAGGTCTTTTTGTAGAGAGAAATTGTATATTCTGTGTTTTTCCCACCAGTGTGCCATGGTGTGTTTCAGCACATTCTTTGGTCTAGGAACCCACAGCAAGCAACTGCTTTTCCATAGTTTACCTATGACATTTCATCAGTTGAAAATGCCTCTATCTGAGCTTTTTTTCCTTAGAGCAATACCACATGGTGTGCTCCATGCACAGAAATCAACATTTAAAAGCCCCTGCTTCATTATTTTGCCTTATTTCCTGTCCTGATTGAGCGAGAAGGGCAAAGGGCAGGGAGCCTGACGGCATGCGATTATGGGCAGACCCCAGACAGCAGCGGTAAGGAAGCTGTTCAGAGGGTGCTGCTAAAGAATGAATATTTATGATTTCTTATCCTGTAACCTATTTCAAAGTATAAAACCCACAGCACAATAATGCTCAGGGCTTGGCAAAACCCACAAAGCAATAAAAATCATTTATTCTGTGAAGGGGTAGACTTGTGTGAAGGTAATTGAAGGGAGATTTTGACGAAGTCTTTGATACTGACTCTGGCTTAACTCTAAATCTGAGGGCTAAACTATGTCTGCAGCTATCTCGGTAATAAAGAACCAACAGATCTGGGTGGATGTAGATAAGAGCAGAATCTATCCCGTGATGGGAAGTTTGGAAAGTACATTCATTTCCCAGGGAAAAAAAATATAGAAAATCACCTTTATGTTTTCATCAATACCTTCTTGAATTTTAATTAACAATAGTTTAGTTCAGAATAAAAACCTTTTAAAAAATGAAAATACCTTTTATTTGAAAGGTTTAAATTTTTTTAAGTCCCAAGTACTTAGATTAATAGGCTGCTTTTGTGGCAAAATATTCCATTTCATCCCTGGAGTCACTTGTCATCGGAATGGAGCAGATCAAAATTGGTCATGCTTTTTTCCAGGCATCTCTAGTCTCAGTTCTCAAGCACACCATCTGGAATGATACTCAAGGAGTCCTATTCAGAAACAAATCAAACACCTCGCATGGGAATTTTGTATCTCAGAGACAGGTGTCCAAAGGAGATGTCCAAAATAGCTTGGATGAGTTGCTGTCTGGAAATGACTCTTTCCTGCACCTCTGAAGGAAGCCTACAGTGACTGAGACACACTTTGTTTTTTAGCGGTGTTCACCTCTGCAGAAGTAGAAGTATCTCAGTATGGGGACAGCTGGGCAGCCTGGCACCTGCTTCAGACTGAGAAGGCAAATTTCAAATGTCTTTCCACCTGACTCCCCTCCATGGCTTGTTCCACTCCAATTTTCAAAGGATCTGCAAGCAGTCTTGGGCTCAGCACAGAGTGGAGTGGTGGCTACCACCTTCTTCACTGTCAAGCCAGAGGCAGAGACACATCATTTGACATAATGACTTCATGGTACAAGAAGGGAATAGGGAAAGCAAATTCCAGTGTCTTCCTTGTTCCAGTGTCACCCCTGGAACAGGTGGAGTGACCTGGGCATTAGGCAGTAATTATTCCCAGCAGTCCTTGGCAAGAAGAGGTGTCGAGAATTTCATGCCCTGGTTGGTAGCCAGCTCCTTCCTGAACATACCCATTCACTTGTTGTTTACTCAGGAAGGTTGTTGTGGATCCTCCTCTGAAACATCAGGCTCTCTCCTTCAACTCTAAGTTCAGGACCACGATACCTATGACCTTGTTTGGACTCCCTGCTTAAGTGCTTTACAGCATTCCTCTTTCCTAGGTATAAAAATTACAGGATTGCTCCTTGTCAGCCCAGTGGTAGCACTGCAGCAAGGGTCAATAAGCCAGTCAGGCTTTGTTCACACAACTCACCTTTGCAGCTTTCTCTCTTTAAATTGTTAATCTACTTCAGGTCCTCTAGAGAGTCTTTAACATAACTCTTGCCTTTGGGGTTGGCTACTTTGTGCTTCTGGGTGCAACGAAAAAGATGGAATTTACTTGAATTCTTGAAATTTAACAGTGGATACCTGGTGGACATGCCTTCTCTGAGCACCTGTATATACTCAGGATGACACCACGCATTTGAATCTTGGCAGCCTGGAGTTTTGCCCCTTCTCTTGTGCCTGGAGGGTATTTTTCACCTGACCTTCATCCAGGAAAGAGAGGGGGAATGCAGTGACTAGCAAATTATGACTGGTAGTGGTTTGGTTTCTCCCCTTTTTCAGATGAATCAGCTTTTGTCTCTGCAGTGTGTGTGTGTGTGTGTGTGATTGAAGACTGTGCTTCCAAAACACAGGCAAAATACAGAGCTATACAGGGAAGAGAGCAACATGGCAACATGGCTTATAAAATTATCTTAACCCATCCAGACTGAATTTGTGCATTTGAATCTGGCAGATGGGGCATAATAACATAACCTATCCTCTCAGCCTGCCTGGACACTCACAAGATGGGGGGGGGGGGGGAAAAAAAGCCCAATTTCAAAGCCTATTTTCAGAAATAAAAACAGCTTCCAGATTAATATTCTTTCTCTTCCTCTTGCCACACTGCATGACATTGCATGCTGTCCTGGCTCTGGCTCTCACCACCCACAAACCAAACAGCTTCCAGATTAATATTCTTTCTCTTCTTCATTCTCTTGCCACACTGCATGACATTGCATGCTGTCCTGGCTCTGCTCCTCACCACCCACAAACCAAGAGATTAAATTCATTGGCTTCGGTCTCCCCATGAATCTGTATGAGTTATCAGGCAGCTCCAGCTACCCTTTCTGCATTATTTTTCACTGTAGCTTTGGCTTGCTAGAGCAACAGTAAATCTTTAGTTCATTTCTTTCCACATCCCCTTGTTGCTTGCAGGGTCAGGCAGAGGGAACCTCCACCCCTAAAACCAGGAACTACTCTCAAGATGACAAATACTCAAGGCATGAGCATCCCCACAGACACAGGTGTTATATTGTAGTGGTGACTGGATCAGCAGGATACCAATAAGACAGTGCAGACTTCTGGCTTGCTCACCCAGGTGAAAAAAATAGATGGTTCTAACAGAAAGCCTGCTTTATTGATCTGTGTACATTCCTTGATAGTAATTAACTGTGAAATGCCTCAGATTCCTATAATAAAGTCTGTTAATTCTTTTGCAGTAACAGGAAGGCACATCCCTCCCTGCATTTCAAGCACCAGCAATTCCAGAACAACAAGGAGCTTTTAATGTATGTATAAAAAAAGATCTCAATATATTATTGGGAATGACATTTCAAACGGTAACCTGCTTATATCCAACGTGAACTGAAAATGGCTCAAAACTAGAATTGCTTGCTCAGATCTGCCCCAGTTCTCAAAGTACTGAGGCCATCCCACCCAGACCAGGGCATCTCAGCTTAGTTTCATTTGTGTGCTACACTGTCCTGAGGTATTCATAAAAATGAAATTTACTCACAGGTATACCTCTTTAAATCAAATTTCTATGATACCTCTGTTCAATATCCCAGTCAAAAAGAAACAATCTGTGCCAGCTACACTTACCTAAAGAAATGCAGAAAGCAATAAGAGGGATGTCATTTTCTAGTTGTGATGGCTATTTATGAAACAATGGTTACTGAGGACCCACTGGCACCATGTTGTCGTGGCCACACACCTTTACTGCACAAATCCCTGGTAAAGCCTGCATGCATATTTGTAGCACAGCTCTCCATACTGTGTCAATGCTAAACAATTGTGCTACTTCACAGAGAGTTTGTAAAACTTCTTAGGAAATGAAAATGCTTAACCAGGTCACTAAATGGAATTGATAGGCAGGAAGTCATTCAAGCACGAATGCTGGTCATATAAAACCTTTGCGTATATATGCATTGCTAAATCTAATTCCTGGCAGCAGGAGGAAAGTCCTTGCACACAGGTGCCCTCATTTGTTCCCAGCAGTGGGTATGACCTCCTTTAGAGGTTGCAACAGCTTTCCCTTCAACGTGTACTTAAACAGAGAGCAAATACCCCCAGTAGAACATAGCTGTGCTTCAAGGTAGCAGAACTATGGCAAGCAACAAAATATCCTAGGTGTGAAATATTTCAGCGTAAATAAAAACAGATCATATAAGATCTAGACTTATCCTGTCCTTTATATTGCAATGCCTGGCTCCTAAATCTCTTCCTCTCTTTGCCACAGGAAAAATTTCTGAACAGAACCAGTCCAGAAAGAAAACTGTCTCTGGAGACATTCTTCTTCCTAGCACCTAACAGACAGAGAAAGCAACTGATATGAAAAAACCTGAAGAGTTCAAGGAGAAGAGCAACCTCTTGTAGCAGCCAATAGCAGTTCCAGAAACACATCCTAAACTTGCAATGCTCTCTATAAAGGCCAGAAAACAAATTTCTGCCTGCAATCTCCTTCTTTGGCAACAAAGGTCAAAAGAAAGTCTCATCTGGTGCTGTTCATATTTTTTTTACCTGATTTCTTTCCTGGTGCAGAAAGTATACATCTTGCAAAACATATATTTTAGCAGGAAATGATGGTTACACATCTCAGATTGTTTTGGTTTATGAACCTGCATTAAGATGGCATAAGATAGATGAAGATTAAAGTAACCCAGAGTGTCCTTTCTAAATTGTTCAACTGTGGTGGTTTTGTGAAATTGATGCCTAGCAGTATCTTCATGCATCACAGATGTTATAGTATGTAAACTATCTGTGTATTCACAAATTTGGGTGGTAGAGAATCTCCCTTTAAAGCAGCACAGTCACAGTTGGGCAAATATAACCTTCACCATGCACTGCATTTGCACATGTTTATAGCATATTAGATTGGACCTAATAGCTAAGCATAGGACTATAGAAGAGGTAGAGGTATCTCACTTTCCTGCAATTCTTTTCTGAAAAGTCATTTGCAAGATCAGATGAAGCTAGTGCACACCTTTTCCCAGGTGCCATCTGGGAGTTGCTGACTCTAGTATGCAAGTCGGTACAAGATGAACCCAGTCAGGGACTTGAGAATTAATCATAACTTACTGAGTGAACAATATTTCAGCTGGATAAGGTCCACCCAGAATGCATGGGCACTAATGAGGCCATAAGGTAAGAGCTGATGGTGTGTGGTTGGATTTTAGCAGGTATGGGCAGGCATCAGCCCTTTGGTAGCAGTGTGAACTTAGATCAATTTAAACTTCTGGTATAACTTCACCATAAGGAAAATTAATTGCAAAACTCCACTCCAAAGGAGAGTAATTGGGTGTAAAACGAATGCTTTTGGATGACTAAGAAAATGTTTTTTTGTTTTGATTCATCTTTAATTAGATGAAGACAAATATTGCATCACATGCTGTTAGGGCTCAATACCAGGCAATCAGCAATATAAAGTTCAATGTTATTTACATTTCTTTTCTCTCCCCCTCACTCCCAAATGCATTCTAGTCTTCCCACTCATTAAATAGTCACATACAGAATTGTTCTCGGTTTATTAAAATGCAAAGGAAATTTCTGCATCTATTCTTTACACAAACACCTACTAAAATCTTAAGATTTGCCCAACTCAGGATTATGGGGTATCCCTCAATATTGTTATTCATCATCACTGCATTGAGCCTCAAGTTGGCATATCACTCCAGTAACATGAGAGAAAACAGGTATCTGC
Organism: Aptenodytes forsteri; assembly: GCF_000699145.1. Taxonomy (NCBI): domain Eukaryota; kingdom Metazoa; phylum Chordata; class Aves; order Sphenisciformes; family Spheniscidae; genus Aptenodytes; species Aptenodytes forsteri. Next base: position 3,270,521 of record NW_008796110.1, read on the forward strand.
CCATCATTATCCCTGAGATGCAGGATTCATCCTCTGTTCCCACTGTAGCAGCCTATTTCAGATATGAAATACCTAAGATGGACCTAAATTTAATCATTTTGCCCTGGGATGCAGAGTCTAGAGTTAGTCAAAGCTCCATACGGAGTCCCAAAACCAAATCATGAATTCCACTCAGGCAAAAGTTCCTTAAGTGGGAATAAAATTATTTCACATTTTATCTCCTAAGGTATATATTTTACAAGGACATAAAACAAAGATGGTCAAACAGCTTCCCCTGGACTGATGCCAGCAGTCTGGCAGAGAATCCCTGGGCATGTTTTGGATATGGATAGGAAAACTGTAATATTATTAGAGAGAGAATTATTACCCGGAATTGTTCCACAGAGGATGTTAGAAGAAACAGCTTGGAAAATATTTTCCTGGGTGTGATAGTTGTCAGATTTCTTCATTACATAGTCACTGAAACAAGAAAAAAGATGCTGTTTAGACTTGATTTTACCAAGTAATAAGACGATTCAGAAGCTTGTTGTAGAAAATAATCTTAGATTGAGAAGTGATGAGTTATTTCTGTTCAAGTAAAATCAAAGAATAAAAACATAGGTCTAAAACTAAGACTGTTTTGAATAACCGAGTGTTGAAAAGTTAAAGAAACTTCTTAGTAAAATCGAATGGATGAAGGCACACAGAAAACCTTGAAAATGGACTTTCTTCATATCGAAGGAGCTAACATGATCAGGAGTCTGTATCCCCCAGCGAATGAAAACCTTGGACAAAGAGCTATCTGATCCACTGGAATATTTAGGGGAAAAGAAGTCTGAGAATAAGAAGGGTACTAAAAATAAGAAGAGAATAGAAAAAAGCACAGACATCTATATGTTGGACCTCAAGTCAGGCAAAGTTTGCTGTGGTAATGACCAAAAAAATCAAACTGAATTCAGCTTTCTGAAAGAAAGTAGAGAGAAAATTTGTCCAGCCATATAAATAAATTATTATATAACAGGGACACAAGAACACTAAAGAGATAAAGAGTAAGATAATGTTGGTGTGGTCCAAAGCTAAATATACTCTGGTTAGCTTCCAAGACTGATGATACAGAAAACTAATGCAAAATGAAACCAGATAATGAGAACGCATATTTAAAACTAGAAATTGTCACAACTGCAGTAGAGAAAAAACTTACGGAACATAGGTCAGGTAGTGAAATAATTTCCTCAGAATTGGTACTGAATTTGTAAAACCCACAGCAAGTATTTTAGCAAGTCCTTCTGCATAATTGAAGATAACAAATGAGGTACCTATATTTAGGAAAGTGATGTGAGCAATTTCAGGCACCTCAGTCTAAATGCCAACATAGCAGGCTGGAGAGCAGACTTGGAAGGAAGGGATAAGTGAAAAGTTAGAGGTAACTGAGATTAAATTTAACGTGGTTTGTTAAGGAGACCGCTTGACAGATTGACCTGGAAGAGCTCTTTGATGGTCTTTAGCCAAAGAAGATGATGTATATCCCATTTATCTGGATTTCAGTAAATATTTGATGTTCCTCTGTAAATATGTAAATATTAGTTAAGCTGGCAAACATAGACATTAATAAAGGAACCATAAGGAATACATGATAAACGGTATATGATTTATTTTAATTATTTGTTCTTCATTTATGTTATAGTCTGTTAAAAGAGTGAGTAGGTGAGGTGCAACTCTTGGGAAGAGCAGAGGCTTGTCCCTTCTTTTGAGGCAAACAGACACTCCTGAAGGTCAGCAGCTTTCAGAGGCTACCGTGAGTGACAGGCCAAGGAAGGAGAGAGACAATACACAGGGCTGGGAGCTGGAGCTCAAGCAAAGAAACTCAAATGTTCTTGTAAGAACAGGAGAGGACAGGAAAGTCTCAGAGTGGACAGAAAGTGTTTCCAGTCAGCCAGAGGTGACTGGGCAATTTGATCCAGCTCAGAAGTCATTGAGCTAACTGATGGTAAACCCAGAAAGAAAGAGCTTTCCTCAAGGGCCAAGTGGGCAGGAGGAAAATATCAATTAGCTCTTTTTTACTACTCTATCTTACCTAGCTACATTGTGTTTTCTCTGTTTTGGAAGTCAATTATTCATATTCTAATTAAAGCTGATTTGTTTAGCTCAAAATTTTGTGAGCTTTTTGAGACAGTTTGCAACAAGAAGGTCTTGCCTACCTCATTTCGAAGCTGTAGCTGACTCAGGGTCCTGTCACGGCGGGGAAGAGAATGGCATAAACAGTAAATGAAAATGGGTAGGGCTGAAAGGAGGAATATTTGTGGGGAAAAAGGTAACCAGTGCAGTTCATCAGGAGTCATTGTTTACATTAGAGACCATAATATACTTCAGTCCATGCTCATGAAATCCATCCCTGGCACAACACTGAAAGTAGCATCAAGGCAGGGAATGTTGAAGTATCACACAAAGAGAAAGTCATGATTAAAGGAGTAGAAAATAGAAAGTAATGAAATAATGTAAAATTAACTAGCAATATCATAGGATCATAGAATCATTAAGGTTGGAAAAGACCTCTAAGATTATTGAGTCCAACCGTCAACCCAACACCACCATGCCCACTAAACCATGTCCCTAAGCACCTCATCTACACGTCTTTTAAATACTTCCAGGGATGGGGACTCAACCACTTCCCTGGGCAGCCTGTTCCAATGTTTAACCACTCTTTCAGTAAAGACATTTTCAGTTCTGAACTCATAGGAAAAAGAGTAAGTTTCGGGAGCTCTTCATGTAGAAACAGCAGAGAAGGATGATGTGAGTGTTCTTGAATTCAACAATAAATCAGTAACCCATGTGATGTGGCCGGAGTAATGTAAAACTGACTCTACGATGTTTTAGAAGAGAGTTTTCTAGTAGAAGAGTAAAACTGCTGATATTTGTCCCATTTTACAAGACATTGCTAAATCATTGCCTACAATACCTAGAACTTGTCTGATCCCCTACATTAAAGAAAGATGAAGTCAAACCAGAAGAGACATGGAGAAAGAATATAGGGCTGAGTTTCTGTACTTTGTGAGAAGAATCTGAGTAAGCATGGAAAATTGAAGCCTGAGAGGGCAATTTATTGCTTTCTATAAATATATGAGGCAAGTACATGATAAGATTAAAAAAAAAAAATTAAGCTAAGGCATAAGCGCAAGTCAGAAGTGAGAGTTATGTCTAGAGTGTTCCCACTAACACATTTATGGAAATTAGAAGGTTTCTAACAGTCAGAGCAAAAAATGGAACTTGTCTTCTATTAAACTGTTTCAAAATCTTCCCTGTCTGACTGTAGGAGATAACATGGAATTATATGGCAGGTGCTAAATTATATCTACCTGGAAGTCTGAGGAGAGAAAAAGTGTTTTGGTTTTATTTTCCCAAAATATTAACACTACTGAAGAAAAATGCTAAATGAAAAGACTCCATGGCAACAATGAAAATGATGATTTGGAAAATAAATGTAATTAAATCTTCACACCTCTCTTTTCTCAGGCGTTTTCCCAGGTGTTTCTGCTTTAATGAGAAGCCTAATATTTTTATCCATGGCTGACCAAGCCTGTTAGGTATCAGGTCTAATAACAAGTGCAGTTATAAAATTCTGTAGTTTGCCACTTATTCCATTCTCACGTTCTTGACCAGCACAACTAACATTTCCATGTTCATGTCCTCCAAAGGCAAGGCACATTCTTCAGCTGGGTTTTGACTGGCATAGACAGTTGGATGTATACTTAAAAAATAAACTGCTATCAAAAATCAGTGCTGATACTGCATGCATGAGAGGATGAGGAAGAGAATTAACCACATGAAACAGATGGTTGTTGTGTTGCTTAATCAATTACTAGAAAGTCCTGAGATATTATGGAGATGGAACTATAAAAGAAACCATCCCAAATGGCCAAGACTGCTATTTAATGCCTAAATAAGAGATTAGTGACTATCTAGGGCACGTCTGCATTTCATCACACTTTAAAATATGCCTTGTAAATTCCACTTACAGCATCATGGTCTAACAACATTTGATAAAAAATGGTGTGTTATCATCTTTGGACTGTCAAACCTGAATCTGCAGCATCAAACAGTAACACAAGCTTCACTTAAATTATGAATTGCATGACAAACCATGATTGATTCCTTAATTTCCATTTTAATGGCACTACAAATGGCAATATTTACACCCTTTTTGGCATTGCACCTCATTTTGGCACCACAGAGACTGAAAAATAGCATTTTATGTCCATTAACAAGAACATAGACTGTTTACAATTTACTTAATCTCGACAGTTTAAATTTACATGAGCTGGGTAGAGAATAAATTTATCTAAAATCTAATATTTGTTTTCTTCAGTAGTTCCATCTCCAGAGTTGTACTTGGATCACAAAACTAAATAACAAGAGGAGAAAAAGTAGATGAAATCTTTTGGGACCAATTCTGCTGTTTGCTGCAGCAGAAACAGCACTGAATCCTTCATGAGGAGATTAATATGCAAAGTAGAAGAGAACAATCTTTTATTGTTAATGTATACTTCTGAATGTTTATTTTTACTACATTGTGGAGACTGAGGATCCAAAAGGGTTATGGGGACACAGAATAAAAGGCCAACATTTCTGCATTTTTTTATTAAACATATTGACTTTGATCTAATTTTTCAAGACAGCTCTTTTACAAAGTCAGCGAGTAAATGACATAAGCCAAATGGATAAAGAACTGATCAAAATACGTTCCTTTTGAGTTTACTAATAAATAAGTAATACTAAATCCATTCTGTTAATCTATTTTTCTTCTGCAGTATTTACTTTTCAACACTTTATAGAAGATTCCTCATTTTTGAGATGCCAAGCATCAGCATGTCTTTTCATTAATCTGGGCCTGCTGTGATCTATCTAGAATTTCTATGAATGTTTAACGCTGAATTATCATTACAGAATCAGCAGATTCAACCAATCCCTTACATTATGTCATATTGCAAGTAGATGACTGGTGAATAAACATTTTCTCAGAGGTGTCAGGTTAAGCTTATCAGGACCAAGTCAAGACGAAGTTAGTGCAGTGCAGTCAGGGGTTGCAGACATGGACACGTGGATTCAGCTGACACCTACTAAAGACAATTCTAAGACTCTTGTCTTAGAAATGCCTTAAGCACAAGTCCCTGGTCCTTGGAGACTCTCCTGAAAAGCATTACTATATGCTTTTCCTGTTCTGTCGTTCCTCCCTGGTCATCTGTTTTTAGCTATTTTCAGAGACAGGACACTAGGCAAGATGAATCTTTGCTTGGATTTATCACAGCCACTCTTCTGATACATTCTTACATTAAAAGCCAAATGATGCATCAGAGGTGGTTACTGGTGAAAAAGGGAAGATTCAATGGCAGGGACTCTTCCAAGGGTGTTACTTGTCAAACAGAGAACTGAAGCTACCACAACCACCTATGCAATTCCAAGAGCTGCTTTAATGTCCCTTCTGCTGTAGGCACTAAAGTTTAGTAAGCAGCTGAGCACCGTGCTGAAGATCATTATTCACATAACAGAAAAAAAGCTAAAGCCTCAATTTTCTTTTTTTCTAATCATCTCCATTACTATGAAGATTCAATAGCTTAAGGGCTAATCAAATGGAAGTGAAACCCTCCTAGTTTCTCCTAATGTTCTTGCTTTTTTGTCCATTGTGCTTTTCTAAATTAGCCTGCCTAAAAGCTGTCCTTAGACTGGTCATCTCTCACTGAGCAACACTTCTCTGTGTGACATAACCTTCACAGTTAATGTCCTTTTTTTTTTTTTTCCTTCATTTTCTTCTTAGAAAAGAACACCACAAGTAACTAACACTCCCCAGGATGAGTCACTTCCCAGTATTTCTCCATAGAAAATATTGGGTTCAATTTATACTTAAAAATATCCTTAACTTAAAATCACAATAGAGAAAAGACTTTCAAACATTTGCATCTTCATGTAAAGTTTTAATAAAAGAGTCCCTGAACCCATTAGGAAATATGGGTTTTCAAATAAAGGCAGTTCTAGCTACAATATGAAAAGCCCTTGCATATCTTTGACTACTGGCCAAAGAAATACCTTCAGGTTTATTGAACAATCAGTAACACATAAGATTTTCTAAATTTCTGCATGGTCCAAATTTCAGAACATCTGGAAAGGGAGATAATAACATGATAAATAAAAACAAAAATGTGCCTGTTACCTGGAACCAGTGTACTATACATAAGGCATTCAAAATGGGCAACAAGAATAACTCCTAGCAGGCTTGTATGTTGAAAGCACTGCTCAGACATCCATTAATCTTCATAACACGTAGAAGGCAAGAGGGCAAATACAGTTATCACCATTTGACAGATAACATGAGAAAATCGAGTCCCAGCTTGCTGAAGACTGCAATGAACAACAGATAGAGTGGGTATAGACTAAGGACCAGAAGATCTGTGTGCCCTATTGTGCCCCATAGTAAGCCCATAAAATAGTTAGCAATCAGGCTGTAATAGCACTGACGGTGAGGGGTTCTGCCTGTGTTGTAACTGGACTTTCTCATATTACATAGCTTCCCTAGCATCCCCTGTGGGGCCTTTCAAAACGGACCTTGCCTAGCAAAGTGTTTGGAAACACCTGTAAACTGATCTGAAATCTTTTAGAGGACACACTGCCTGAAGCCTGCCTTCAGCTAATCCGTCAAGCCTGTTATTTTCTCATGTAAAATAAATGTGTGCCAGTAGGGTTGATCAATCCTAAGCAAGTGTACCATACAACTTTTACCTGTCCGCTCAAATCATGGTATGTTACCACAGCTGAGATGACTGGACTAGTGGGCTGCCAAAGAGCACAGCCTGCCGGCACTTGGGCAGCTGAACTCAGCTGCATGTTTTCAGCTATTTGGCTCAATGAATATTGCTTTCCCTCTCCTGGCTACTACCAAGTTGAGACTTGTACAGCTTTGTATGGAAGAAGACAATGCTGTGCTATGCCCTGTTATCATTACCAAGGCACAGCTTTAGAGATTCCCTCCCCCACTGAGTTGTATGGAGGGTAAATTTATTTCAAAAAAAAAAAAAGACAGTTTCTCCTCTGTAAAGATAATCAGAGGGAAAAAAAATCCCACTTTTTGTGAAACTAGGGAAAATTACCAGCTCTTTCAAGCTCATTGATGTAGGAAAGAAGCAAGTATGCAGACTTACACGCTGCTTTCACAGCCCAGCTCAATTCCTTATGAAGAACACTTGCCTTCCTGGCCTGGCTGCCCTGCTGATAGTAAGGGAGAGAAGGATAGCAAGGAAGAATAAAACAACAACAATGAAAAAATTGGAATCGCCTATTAATTTAGTAATCCTATAAAAGTTGTCATTTTTTCTGTCGCTATGGACAGATAGGATTTGGTCTAGGTTCTCATTTTTATGATTGTTTTCAAAGCATCACTTGCATCCAGTGTAGGTTTCCCAAACACTTGTTTTGTCTAAATTCATTACTACGGATGAGGTGCTGTTCTGTGTATGTTGACATAAATGCATATAAAGCTTGAAGTATCAGTAGGGAGCATTTGGCTTTATTGCTTCTGCTTTGCTCAATGTTATCTAGCTACTCTGAAGTGCTGGACCTTAGCAGGTTTGCCACAATTGTTATCACTTAAGTACACAGTGGTACTTTAAAATTCTCTGCTTTCAGCATATTTACATTTACGGCATTTGTAAAATACTATAATTCAACTGAAAACGGGACTTTATTGCTCAGAACAGACAGAATTTACCTCATATGAAACACAATAGTTTTTACAATTGTCTGAGTGTCTGATTTTTTGTGATTTTTCTTTTTCTTTTTTTTGATGATCCAAACAGTAATATTGCTATTGTTAGGGAACAGAGTTAGGAAGTTGTGTGCTGGGCAACATACTTCTTAGGTGATATATTAGAAATTGTCATGTTTGTGCTTCAAAACATTATGTTAATCTATCTTTTCCTATCTTTAAAAACTAGCAATGAGTATTAGGACCATGGACCAGCTGTTCCTTGTAATAATATATGACAGCATGTCATATGCAGAGTGCTGTATAAGCAGACCTTGAAACCTGTCCAAGCTCCCATATGAAAACTTCAATGACTGGTCATATTGCAGTCAATAGTTCTTACCCATGACAAATACTGTTGTCCAGTTTTGTTCTAGTAAGAAATCCTGAACGATAAATCAGTATATGATAAAAAGTGTATAAATATATATGGCGGTCCAAGCCCTAAGTATTTATTCATTTAAAACTCACCAAAGAAATCAGATCCATTTTGCACTGAGGTGTGGGTGGTGTGAGGGGGCAGACCCCAGCGCAAGGAAGGTGTCAATGTGAGCGGCCCGTTTCTCCTCAGTGACACAGCACAGATACTCAAGAGGGCAGCAGAAGGGAGCCAGGCTGGGCTGGTTGGGACTGCATGTTCATCAGTTACTTGGCCAGGCAGCATGTTGTGTGGAGCACAGGTGAGGCAGGGCCAAGTGTTGATGGACCTGGGGCCAAGCCATGGCTGGACACTTTCACCTCCCAGTCTTCAACCACCGGCAGGGCAAACGCACACAGAGGTTAAATACCAGATCTATCACGTGCCTGATTTTCAGAAAGGTCTCTCTGGCTAAAGGCAGTGGCACTTTCCCTCTTGAGTCGCCTGACCTTTGTGGAGACCTGAGATGCAGAGAGGACCCATTCCTTGTTCCTGCAGCCCCCGAAGCAGGACCAGCATGTCACTTCACACAGCAACCCACGAGTGGGCTCCTTGATCCTTTGATTAATGTTGTCGAGGGTCGCATCAAAGGGAGGTCTTTCCTTGGCTCCAGAACAGCCGTTTTCCTTGTTTTTGTTGCATGCAAGCTTCAAGCTTCTACTGCACTGGTCTGCACTGGTGTACAATTCACGTACAGTCCCTTATCTCCACTTGTTTCCATTTGAGGCTGTACCCTGAACTATTCAGTATATCTTTGCCCCAAATAGTTTGTTTAAAGTAAATTCATTTTGGGACCAGTTTTGGGGACTGGAGCTCTCCATACGTTTTCTTTCTCTTTGCAGCTCCCTGCTGAGGGCAGCAGTCCTGCCCACCTCAAGGCACTTTGGGCTGCAGCCTCCCCGTTTGCTGGGCAGTGGGACAGACAGATGGCTGACATCTGCAGGCAGTCAGCGTGGGGGATGGCTAGAGGAGCGTGGTAGCATTCCTGTCTGCTCTCCTGTGGATCAAGTATCTGCAGAAAACAACAGAAACAGGATGCAATCCAGATATAAAAAGGAGACAGTAACATCCAGGATCTCTTACTTGCCACTTCTGAGACTGAAAAGGGTGAATGAGGGATATATATGCTTGTGGATTTAATCACTAAGGGTGTGCATGTCAAAAGATGGCTAAAATCAGCATAAACATATTTTCCTTTTCAATTTCTTATACTGACACTTGCTCCTTAAACAATGAAAACTGGCATTTTCTACAATTTGAGGAAATGCATTGCAAAAATTAACCTGCCTGTGGGAGAAACTTTCCCCCATTAATGTTTTTTTCTTTCACTGTTAGCAACTACAGCTCATTAAAAATATCAAAAATAAAAACATCTCACGATAACTTCAGCAAAAGCATATGGAACATGTACTGCTGTGCTTTGGACAGACACTCAACACACGCCTTGCTCGTTCCATCATTGTCATTCAGTGAATATGACATAGAAAGTCAGTGGAAATGAGACTTTCCCTCTTACAGAGTAATTTCTCTCTTGGTACCTGGGTTCTCTGCTTCTTCATCAAATAGTAAAGCTCCTGAAGTAACCAGATAACTCGCCTCTTATCGCACATCAGAACACGGTGAGAGTTCCCACTGGGCCTACCAAACTCTAATTTAAAATCAAAAAGCGCTCTCTTGTTTACCCATAATTTACATTGTAAAGTGTGTGACGAAGCTAGAAAGTCCCAGAGGGCAATGCCATCTCTCCTGTCAGTTTGGATACATTCTCACAGATCTTGTGTGTCTCTGGGGTTTTACAGTTACACTGCATACCCCAAGGCACATAAAAAAAATAAAAGAAGAAAAAAAGAAAAGGAAACAGAGAAATCTCATTGTGTCTGTGACTCTTAAGAACAACCTTGTCTCTTGTATAGGATTTTTGATTTTCAGTGACACCATGCAGACACGTCAGACTTTGGATGAGACTTCCTTTGCCCAACACCAGATAAGTCCCTTTACAGGAAAGTGAGTAACGTTAGGGGGGGGTTCCACGTGTACCAGAACAAAGAATTAAAATGGTCTCTACTGTCTCCCTTCTTCACTTTGACAGATTAACAACAATAGAGCTAACTCATTAGAATAACAAGTGTGTGGAGTTTCAGATCTTCATTTCCCCCCTTCCCACATAATTTTATGATGAGTGAGACCAAAGTGACAATAATGGAGACACAGTGACAATAATGGAGAGAGAACAGAAAAACTGTTATGGCATGGTTAACAGCAGCACAGCTTCTCTCCTACTGCTTCATCCATATGGTTCAGAGACGAAATTCAGGAACCAATTTTCTAACATAGTTGAGTATATTCTGTCTTTTTCCTCTGTGTTGAGGTGTCAAGCAAGTCCTGCAGATCAGTTCCTGGTGAGACAGGTTTGTCTTATGGAAACCCATCCATTTGGAAGACAGTTTTCAGGCCACCAAAAAGATTTTAAATAGCATTCAGGCACAGGAATCTAAAGGATGCTGAGGTGAGAAGCTCACAGGGGGGTTTTATCAGCGAAGTATATGTCTCAGGGGTTCTGCACGGGACAATAATTGTCCTGCACCATTCAATATTTTCACTGCTGGTCTGGAGTCATACAGAAAATAATTGCTGATATAGTGTACTGATGCTGCACACCACTGGGGGAGTGATCTTTAATGGTGAAGAAAGGAAGACTCATATGGAAGGATGTGAATCATTTAGCAAGATGTACCCCTGAAACTAAACATTTTTTAACATACAAAAAATTAAAGATCATGTATGCAACTTAGTGTTTCATGTTTGCTTTTAATTTTTATGTGACTAACTTTTGGATTGAAAAGATTGCTTCTTTCAACTAGAAATTCTTCATGAACTTGGTCCAATTTCTCCAAATATTTGTAGCCAAACAAATGTATTTGAGGGAACGGTGTTATTACCGTTCCTTTTTATCCACTAACTTAGGCACTTATTCACTGCATGAGAGACCAGGGATCAAGCCTTTCTGCCTGAAGGGATCTGAACTCACATCTGCCACACACCAATAAAGTACTATCAGTCTGTTAGAGCTGCTGTGCTCAGCATAAACTATTTAAAATTCATTGAACCATCATGTGAAGGAGTGAGCTATTTCACTACCTAGCTTGATCTGCTGGGCACTCTCACAGGATGTAGGACATTTTCGTTCCAGTCCCTGCTCCAGTGAGTCTTTTAATATTAATATGAAACAGCATATGACCAACAAGACAGAGGAAGGACACCTCACTGTAAGATGATGGTGTTTATAGCAGCATGGTATGTATTTAGGGAAGCTTCCTGAGATATATTGGTTGAAATCTTCTCAAGTAAAGCGCAGAAATGAACATGAGACTTTGGCCTTCCTGAGGATTTTGCTATCCCCTACCAATTGGATAAAAGAAGATCAATGACTAAACTATTATTAATTTTAGCTCTTCATTTCATTGCTTGTCTTAAAGTGTCTGAAAATCAAATATTCTGTTCGTGTTTAATGTAATGCTTCAGTAAACATGTGACTGTTTTCACTTTTTTTCTGGTTTGGCAAAGACAAAACAAAGCAAAATATAAAATTTTTTTGAACTAAATGAATTTTCATTTATTACGTCATTCAGCTGGTGAAGAGAAAATAAGTACTCAGAGATCTTTAATTGCATCCATTTTAGGGGGAAAGGATCCTTAGCACTGTATTCAATTGTCACCTAAAAACTTTATCAAGCCTTTAATGTGCACTTGCTGAAGTCTGAATAATTGCATTGGTGGTGACTGAAAGCTTATTATGTGATTTTAATTACTGAGAGGGCAATCAATCTCTGTTCCCTGAAGCTATTACTGTGCAAAGTCCTATTTAGTGCCCATTTCCCTCATTTTCTTTCTTGGGTAAAGGAAAATTGACTGGATTAAGTTTTTCCTCTACTGGTAAAAAATATATATTTCATTTTAGGGTTTAATTTTAATTGCCTTACATAAGCAAGAAGAGCACCTAAGAGTGGTGCATTTCCCAATACCAGTATAGGGAATAACATTTGGCAATAGTTCTTTATTTGCTTGTTCAAAGCTTTGTTTTGCGTAAGTAGGTTTGCCGGCTGGGTGGCTTGTTGCATAGTTGATTTTGGAACTAAATAGTCTAATATCAAAAAGAAGTTGCCCAATGTGGCCTGTCTGGGCAGGGGGAGATGAGGACATAAAATGTTTTCCAGTTTTAGACTCTGGAGAGTTTATCCCCTTTACCATTTAGTCACCTGCAGCTGAGGATGTCAACATGAAAAGGATGGGAAGGCTGGAAGTCCTCAAATACTTCTCTGGCAAAGTGCTACGTGCAATCATATCTTGCAAAGGGAAAAAAGTCTTTGATTTTTCTTTCAGTCCTACTTCAAGTCATTCTGCTATAAATTAGGCTTACATGAGAGCCCAAGAGAACCCAACTCATTCCCTACATTATAGACTTGTTGCCACTTATTCTGTCACACCACTAGTCTGCAACCACTTTCACAAGTACTTCAATTCAGCGTGACCACTCCTGCTTAAATTCCAGACTTTTGTAACCCTTGGCTAAACCAGGATTGAAGGATCACACAACTCCCTTTGCGGTATCATCTCACTGTCTTGGAATAACATATCCAAATCTTCTGTCTAAGTTGATTTTTGGTAGGTATTTGACATGTTCATTTTTCTTAAGGTCATGTAGCATTTGGACCTACCAACCAATTCATTTAATCTGAGTGAGTTTCACTGTTCCCACTGTAGTTAATGAGGGAGAGTAGCAGTTACAAAGAAAGTCTTTTCGCTTGGACACTTTCCCTTGGCTATGATTATAAAGAGGATCTAGGTGATTTGCTTAGACCTTTAAATAACATACTAGTTGAGTTGAATTCCATATGGCATTTAAATGAATTAAACTTAACTCTAATCAGTATTAGGGTTTGGAAGTCATTGCTTTTTTCAGGCTTCATGATCTGGCCATTTTTATATTTCTGTATCTTCATGAGAATATTTCACTAGTACCTGGCATGGCTGCATTTAAATTAATGATATGCATCACAAAACATTTGATTATATGGAGAATAACAATTTAAACAATTCCAAATGCCATAACTTATTCTTTATATCCAGTGGATTATTTCTGCAGTAATGAATAAAATGATAGAATGAACTCAAGGATGTTTAATTTTTCTATACTGGGAAATCTCTATTGCCAATTTTATGTCATGCAACTAAGACAGTTCTTTATAAAATAAACAAATAAAATCCATCGAAAGATAAAAATAGATCAAAGGTCACTTTGGCTTAGGAGTCTCAGTGACATATAATTATCTTAGCTTCATCTCACTATAGAGAATACTTTGACAAGCAGGACACTGCAAAGACCTATTAAAAATTTTGTGGAGCTTTGAAGTATTTAGTCAGTCCTGGCATGAACCACAGTCACTAAGACTCATTCCTTGTCAGTACTATTTTCCCTTTTCAAGGAAATCCTTCCACAGCAAAAGTTGCAGTTATTGAGGTTCATTACTTGTGAGCAGCAGAACAGAAAAAAATGATAAAGAATTGAGATAAATGTGCAGAAAACTATTCTGCAGATGCTGATCTTTCTGTATCAATGGACAATTTCTTTGAGGATATTATATATACTGTGCTGGCATATAGTTTTTCATTTGTACTTTTACCAGCTGTAACTTCACAGTTCTTCCAGTTTCATCTCACTGACTCTTCATTCTCAACTCTTCCAACTGAGCTTATTTGAGAGCAAGAGAGGAGGAAAGAGAAAAGACAGCTCAGAAAGAAATCAGCCTGCGAGAAAGTGCAGGAACGTAACCTGAAAATGTGATTCAAACTGTCACAATGATTAATATTTTTGGCCTTCCTCTCATCTTCTACTCATCAAAACTCCTTTTGCCTGTGGTCTTGGAACCAGCAATATCACTTACGTTTGATTCTACTTTACCTCCGGGTCTTTTACCCTTTTGCTCCATCTTTCTGAAGTTCTGCCTTGCTCTTTTTTACTGTTACACTCTCCACCTTTCCCTTTTCATCACCCACAGGTCATCTTGGTGAGTTTGTTCTTCAGCACCATTCACCTGAGAGACAAAGGTGACTTGGGTTAGCCATGTGTTAGCACCAAAGACTCTCTGCTCAGTCTGGTGATCATTTCCCTGCTTACATGCAAAAATCACACCACCCTCCCCAGACCCCATTCCTGCAGAAAGCTGATCCTGCAGGTTTCACCCCAGCCTGAGTAAATGTGCTCTCATCAACCAAAATATAGTCAAGACTAAACACAAAGCTGAACAGAGGTTTGGGGGTTTTAAATCTAATTTCCCTGATTTTTATGTAATTATTCTAATTCTATTTTGGTAAATGAGGAAGATGATAGATAAAAAGGATTCTGATCAAGTGTAGGCGATTTGCAGATCTGTTCTACAGATACAACCCAAATCAGGTTTCAGAAAAACAAAAGCAAAGCTCAGGCCCGCTCTGAGAACAGTAAAAGAAGATGGACTAGCTTGACTGAAGGAATTTTTCCTAACACAACTTTTTAATTTTGCTTGGTTGAAACATTTATATTAGAATGATATATCAGAGCTTGGACTTCAAGGAATCATAGCTGATTATTGCATTCCAAATAAGAGAGTGGAGAAATGCCATCTTAAGAAATTACTTTTTTAATTTATTACTTTTCATTATCTTAAGTTATTTCAACGTTTAAAGCATGAAACTCACCAGTTTGCCAGTCTGTCCTCCCTTTTTAAATCCATCAGCTGTTGTACCCTAATGTAATTTCTGATCAAGCATGTTACAGCACAGCTAAAAATGTGGATGATCAAACAATTTCATCTACTTTCATCCATAGTTAGCAGGTTAGGAATTAATCTCCTAAAATAATTCAACCTATAGCTAGATAGAAACATACATCAAAATTCAGTATTACTACTGATCACTATAATATTTAAAAGGGACTAGGGGAAAAAAATGGAACAACATAAGTAAAGGACAGATATGATGATAAAAATAAACTTCTCTCAGTGCTATGTGCTTCATACAAGCAATTTTTGTTTTGACTCGAAGGGATTTTCTTCTTGACAAATCTGAAGTCTAGCAAGTGCTAAGGTTATGTTCTACAGCTGAATCAGCTGTAGCACCAATTCATCACAACTGCACACATGTGGCAGACTGTTATACCATTGTATTGGGTTTGCATGGCGAGGTTTTGGTAGCGGGGGGGCTACAGGGGTGGCTTCTGTGAGAAGCTGCTAGAAGCTTCCCCCATGTCCAATAGAGCCAATGCCATCTGGCTGCAAGACGGACCCGCCACTGGCCAGGGCCGAGCCCATCAGCAATGGTGGTAGCACAGGTGTGATAACATACTTAAGACGGGGAAAAAAAAACTGCTGCACAACAACAGCAGCAGAGAGAGGAGTGAGAACGTGTGAGAGAAACAACTCTGCAGACACCAAGGTCAGTGAAGAAGGAGGGGGAGGAGGTGCTCCAAGTGCTGGAGCAGAGATTTCCCTGCAGCCCATGGTGAAGACCATAGTGAGGCAGGCTGTCCCCCTGCAGCCCATGGAGCTCCACGGTGGAGCAG
>NW_008796110.1:3286514-3294176 GCF_000699145.1 Aptenodytes forsteri
GCGGAGGACTGTCTCCTGTGGGAGGGACCCCACGCTGGAGCAGGGGAAGAGTGTGAGGAGTCCTCCCCCTGAAGAGGAAGGAGCGGCAGAGACAACGTGTGATGAACTGAATGCAACCCCCATTCCCCGTCCCCCTGCACCCTTGGGTGGGGAGGAGGTAGAGAAAATTGGGAGAAAAGTTAAGCCTGGGAAGAAGGGAGGGGTGGGGGGAAGGTGTTTTAAGATTTAGTTTTTATTTTCTCATTGCCCTACCCTGATTTGATTGGTAATAAATTAAACTAATTTCCCCAAGTTGAGTCTGTTTTGCTCGTGACAGTAATTGGTGAGTGACCTCCCTGTCCTTATCTCGACCCACGAGCCTCTCGTTATATTTTCTCTCCCCTGTCCAGCTGAGGAGGGGGAGTGATAGGACAGCTTTGGAGGGCACTTGGTGTCCAGCCAGGGTCAACCCACCATAACCATTCATATAGTTTATTTGCTTGCTAAGGCAGCTAAAAAACAAGTTTTTACTTGAAGGGATTATCTACAGATGTTCCCTCTGATACAAAAAGTGTTTGTGTTTCCCAGGAGCTATCTCATTACTTAAACAGAGCTGTATCGAAAGCTGTGCATTGAAATCTGAGTGCTCAGCACTAGACAGTCAGGTTATTCTGTCTGGAAAAAATGCTACCAGCTGTGCTGAATAAGGCTGCAACTGAATATTACCTAGTAGAAGAAAGCAGGAATTGCTTTTTTCCTTTTTTGTTGTTTTAGGGTTTTTTTGTTTTGCTAGAAGTCCAGCCAAAATAAATTTCTTAGATCTCCCTATATTAAAGACCTTTCCCTGACACTAAAACAACAAATAACTGGACCAGTTCCATAACGTACTATTTTCCTTGTGTTCCAGGAAGATATTCTGTTCTGTGAAACCATGACACAGTTCATACAATGCATTCATGTCTCTCCATACTTCTGTGGCTGAGTTGGTGTACCAAATTTAGCACCAGCTGGCATACTCTGACAGGGTGGGAGCCAGCAGAAGTTGACCCTATTGCCTGCAGTGCCATTTTTATCTTAAATCTTAAAGTCAGGAAGAGAAAATTAGGGGTAGGTTCTCATTTGAATAGTTCACGTCTCTACTTTCAATATGGTTTCATGTTGGCCTGGATGAGGGGAAGCAGAGGAGCTGTTTTCCAACCCTCCTCAAATAACTGTCCAAATTCCTGCCCAGTTAATGGAGAAAAAAATTAGCTGCGGAAGGTCCAGTCTGCCTTGTAGACGTGGTGCTTAGGGACATGGTTTAGTGGTGGACTTGGCAGTGTTAGGTTTATGGTTGGACTCAATGATCTTAAAGGTCTTTTCCAACCTAAATGATTCTATGATTCTATGATTCTATGAAAAAGGTCTCTCTTCTCCAGTGTGTATGACTGAAGAGTACAAGCCCTTTTGCTTAGATTTGCAAACTACTACTCTCACTGGGACTACAGGTGACTCAAATGGAAATGTTAGATATCTTCATCCACCCAGCATCCCATTCGAAGGGCTCTCTTACAAAGGTAACTGGAAAAGAGCAAAGGGGATGATGGTAGGGCTTGAAAGACACATTGCTTGAAATCTCCCCAGGGAAAGTGTCTCTTAGTCAGTCTGAGGAGAACTGTGTCCACATCTCTCCAGTTCCACATGAGTACCTTCACCTTCGAGGTATGGGATACGCAAGGTGAGAGCAATCTTTCCCTGCATCCCTGAAGAGGCATCGCTAGGCAGGGACGATCATGCACCATGAAAACAGAGAGTCAGAAGAGAGAAGGGAGCCAGACTCCTTCCTGGGAGAAGTCTACATGGTTACTGGATCCTTCATAATTGTTGGGAGGTTTTTTAATTAAAAAAAGTAGGAATAATCTTGGGTAAAGGGAGGAAAATCCTCCCTTCCTCTTCTCTGCCTCTTCTCAATTGGGTAGTAAACTAGCATTGATTTACCTATTATCTGACCTCCTTCTTGCCCTGACATTGCCATGCTTTTAGGTATACATAAAAAGATGAGAAAAAGAGGTTAGGTGTAGGAGAAAGAAACTTCAGCCTGTAAAACCTGCCTGGAAGAAACATCTCTGAGAGAAACTGCAGGAAAGTTGAGCACCTGTGGTATACCAGGGCTAGGTCAGAGGAAAGAAGTTGTTAATGGTTTGCTCCACACTAGTGATGGTACCTCTGTCTAAAATAGATCTGATAGGCCCTCTTCTCTTTTAGCAGATTCCCCATCTCTTCACCTTGAGTATGCAGCTGCATGCATTTTGGTTCTAAATGCATGCCCGTGTTTTGGTTCCTTTGCATTTTCCATTCTTGGCTTCTTGACCAATTATTTGAGGCCAGTATGTTTATGGTTGTTGTAACTCCTGGCAACAAAATTTGCGCTGACACCTAAAATCTTTTAGAACTTAGAGAGGGGGAAATGATAGCACTTCACACTTTCTAGCTAAACTACAATTCATGAACAGTTAAAGTAATAATCCTTTAGATATGTGCAAGTATTTAGTGCCCACAATACAGAAGTGAAAACTGTTTCCATTACAATGGTATTCAGTTTTCTCTCTCATTTGGGTAGCTGAAATTATCACTCACTCAGCTTTCCTGTTCAGATAAATAATAATCCTGGTATCTACCACAGATATTCACCACTACAATGTTAAGGGAGACCTGCAGGCAGATGAAAACTAGAGAAAAACTGTCTTTGTGGGAAGAAAAAAAAAGAGGCCAAATGGCCTTCAAGAGAGCTAAAAAGTATTTATTATACAAGAAGCTTTTGAGTTGCTTTTATTCAGCATGACAGGACAGGAGAGAATTGTAAGTCCCAGATGCCCTTGAATTACAGACCTTGGCTCTGTTGTCATGCAAGATGAGGCTGCAACAGGTAGACTTATGGCAGTAGGGTTAAAAAAGTTGATTCAGTCACTTGTGCCTGAATGATTTCTGCTGCATTATCTACAGGCCTAGAATGATCCAATACTGCATGTA
Organism: Aptenodytes forsteri; assembly: GCF_000699145.1. NCBI lineage: Eukaryota > Metazoa > Chordata > Aves > Sphenisciformes > Spheniscidae > Aptenodytes > Aptenodytes forsteri. The sequence continues at coordinate 3,289,503 of NW_008796110.1, forward strand.
TCCCTTTGCTTTCTCCTCAGAGGGTAGTTACTGGGGGGGTGGGGGAGAAAATTATACAGATATGCTGGCAGCTGAAAAGAAGTAAACTTGAGGGTTAGGAAAACGAGTCACAGTGGTGTTATGGCAACACGCCCATTTATTTCCTAACTGAACTCCACATGATATGTAAGTAGCAAAATGAAGCCAGTAAATTAAAATTGCACAGAAGATGTTAATATTCCAGCCTGAAGACAGCAAAGGCACATGTGAATGCACACCAGCTGCAGGTTAAATGACACAGAAAATCAAGTGACAAGGGTGTCTCAAGAGCTTCAAAGTTTGAATGCTCATCCAAACACTCCCAAACTCTTCAGTCCCATGCACCTTCAGCTCTTGGATGCTGTGGAAAAAGCACCCCTTAGGTGAAGTATTTTTTCTGAGAAGGCTTTGAGGTCTGCTTTTCCTTCCATCTTCAAATGGTGGAAATACTGGTCATTCTTACCCTGGCAAACCAAATCCAGCAGAGTGCCATCACCCTCTCTTGCTTCTTTAATAAGATGTTGAAGGGTTCTCATAAAGGTTTCTTCTGCCACTTGATTATAGCTTTACTACTATACCCCAAATCCAGTGATTGTTTTGTTGTTGACTCATAAAAAAGAACTGTTCTCTAACATCATGCTTCTTTCTGTTATCTTCCAATCAGCAAATGTCTTAATACACCCACAGATTTTTTAACCATACCATTTTATTATATATCATGCATTAAGTATTCTTAATAGAGTTGGGTGACTTTTCTTCACTGAATAATATTGAGCAGAAGAGATATCTGAGATATCAAGCAGCTTGTAGATATTGGGTTCTAGAAGATGCACTTTCAAGTTCTTTCAGGTAGAGAAAAGGGTTGAATTTCAGCTGACTCATTGGAAACAAGTGCTCCAACCAGTATCTGAGTAAATCAGTAGCTGAGTAAAACCAGTTTACCAATAGCTGAGTAAAATACTAATGTTCCCTCAATAATGATAAATCCAGCTTTGTCCCTATTGCCTATGTGAGAAGTGCCTGGAAACAAAACATGGGGGGCGGGGGAGCTGACTGAATAGAGTATTTCATCCAACATGAATTAGCGGATTACTGTATTTTTTACTATTTTGGCAGGGAAAAAAGAAGAATTTCTTATTTCCATACAATTAGAATTGAAGTCTTCACTTTCTCTTCTCCACTTAAAAGCAAAATATCACATAGATAAGTATTATTGAATGGGATTATAGCTGCAATACAATAGGATTGAAAAAAAATATACAGAGGGATCAGAAACACTGGTCAGGCATAGGTCCAGCGGAGTCCAGTACAGGCACATTTGGGGGAACACAGTCTGTGAGGATTTGAAGAAGCTGTATGTGTCATAAGACTGAGGTGAGGTGTTGTAGGATCGTGTGATTTCCTCACATAGTCTGAGCAAGGCCAGAAACAGCATGGGATCTGAAGAAGGAGCAGTACAGATGTAAGGAAGAACAGAGACTAAGATATAAGTGTTTTCAATGGACCGATGACTTTATTATAGATGCTAATTTGTGTTATGTTAGAATAACCTGGTCACCCATTTTAATATTTTCAATGTGTGTGAAGGCATAATCTTATAACATAATCTTCTAACACTTTAGCTATGACAAATGGCTACTTTCCTCATGTTATGCATTGCTATTTGCTTATTTAACACAAAAGGTCATTTTAATTTTTTTAAACATATACCATATAAGTCGTTTGTTTTACCACCCATTACAAATTGTAAGAACATCTTCTGAAGTACCACTGTTTAATCAGGTACCCCATATGCCATACCTGCCTATTGACTCTCATGGTACTCCCACGTGAAATTTTTAGAAAGAACAATTCCTCTGCTGAGATACTGGTATGAGACAGATGATCACACAGATGACCAGAGCTGGAAAATAATTCTCAGTTTATCTTAACCCTCTGAATGCAATTCCTCTTCCTAAGTCTCTTCTGATTTCCTTTCATTCTTCAGCTTTATCTGACACTTGAGCAGTATGATTATGTATATCAATGCACATATTTAAAGCTCAGTGAAGTCATGGGACCCTCTCCTCTAGCTTAAGTGGGCATTGGATCAGGAGTCACATGGGTCAGCATAAAATCACCCAGGGATCCTTTACTTATATGCAGACTCCTACCTCCACGATCTGCCAACAGAAGTGAAGAATGGCACTTATGGGGTAAAGCTCTCCCCACAAAGGAGATTAAATACTTCTATTTATTGTTAGTGGGGAGGGTACAGCTAATCCATCATAAATACCATGGAGCAAACATCCTTACAACACGCTTAGTTGGCAATCTTTCCCCTCTGTTTCAAAGGTTTCTTGAGTGTCCCTACACCAAAGTGGAACTGGAAAATCAGCAAAGTTCTTAATACTGCTGGAAAGACTCTGGAGCTGACTGGTGGGCTGCCCACAGTAGCTGTGCATAAAACAGGCCATCCTGCCATAGGCTGACAGCCATAGGAACTGCATCTGATAAGCCATAAGTGTTTCTATTCTTTCTTGTTTTCAAATTGTTCTGTATTCTCAAGGCAGTTGTAGGCTTTTGCTTCTGGGAGTGCATGTTGCTCTCTGTCAACTACAAAATCAGTCAGCACTGCTGCCTGAAAGAATGGGCAATCTAAACAAATAAAAGGGAAGTAAAGTGCCTGGCCAGAAATCACCCACAAGGCTGGTGACAGGATTCAGGTTGCCCCAACCCTACGCCACTGCCCGATACATTATACTATTTTGCCTTTCGTCATCGGTGCTCCTGAGTCCTCATCCATTTAAAAGGAAACGCCGTTCATCTAACAAATTACCAAAGTGCGGGCTGCACAGTCCTTAGTGTCTTTACATACACTTCCCTCTAGTGTTAAAAGGCAGCAACTCAACATGCTCCCTGGAGCAATTACCTTGCCTTTGATTTTTACACTTAGAGTGAACCCCAAATTTCTCTCTGCAGTGAAATAACACCAAAATAAATAGTGTCTTAGGTGTCACAGCAAAAAAAGGTAAGATTCTATCATTTACTGTCTTTCCAGGGATATTGCAAGTCGTGAGAAGAAACACAAAGTCAAGGTAAAAGATTCAGAGCCATAATATATTCATTAAATTCTGTTAGGCATTTGTACATTACAGCTGCGTGTTAATATTGGACCTGACTTTCAATCATCACCTAAGACAGCACTGCTGATATTAGGAGTATTACTAAAGTAGAATATGTTTGTGTCTGAAGATCAAGTAAGGACATACTGACAAGTAATGTCCTTCAGCATAATAACCTTGGCAAGCCAAATTTAAAGGACACATTTTGCAAGTCTCTTATTCTAGCTGTGGTCAAAGAGGTCACTGAGTTTGTTAAGCCATATGCTGGCTTGAAATTTGAAATACTGTAGGATGGCCATGCTAACCTATAAAAGTGAAGTGAAAAATTCTTGCTAACCAAAGACTGAACTTTTAAAGAAATTTTAATATTGCAAATAGAGCACTTGAGCTGAAAGTGCATCGACCTGAAAACAGTCAAATCTTCTGGTGGGTTAGCAAAATTCTTTCAACAACTAGACCAAAAGTTTCTCAATATAAAACAAAAAAGTCTTTGTGCCTGAACCAGTGGGTGTATGATTTGACTGGTCACTTTCTGAAGCCATTTCTACTTGGAAACATATTTCAATTAACTAACATGACAAAGGTATCACCTTTGCTACTCTAAACACCATCCTTATGCAGTTTGTTCTATCTTTTTATGTGTTAATAAAAAAAAATGCTCTATTTAAACCCTTTAAAAAGTGTCCATGGTTGCATTTTAAGCAATATGAAGGCTCCTGCAATTCACCATGATAAAGTCAATATGAGGTTTCTAATATTCTCCTGCTTCTTTCTTATTAATCTTTTCAGCTCCTATTTGGATTCCTTATTGTCTTGCATCCCTGCAGACAAACGTGCTGATGCATATGAATGCAAACTATTACTATTCTGATTAGCTAGTGGTTGCTCCGTCCACCTCATACAGCTGTAAACATCCAAAGGCAACCGAAGGCACAAGAGCCTTAGCTTCACTGTTCACAGGACTGTGTTATGATATATTCAGGAACCTGAACATTAACAGTTGAGTAACACAATCACAGAAAAAGTCTTCAGGGATTCATTTAATTAATAAGGCAATACTCCTGCAATTCCCTCTGCATGGATGCACTTGTTGCAGCTTTAAGACTTTGGGAAATCACATACATACCATTTGGTTCATAGTTCAAATCGGGCAATGAAACATACAAGATCATGTCCTAAGTTTAGATAATTTACCTCATGTGAAAAGCTGAAATAGACAATGACTAAATCTGGATCTTCTGAAGAAAGGCTGGGCAACATTTCTTGGACTGATAATTTATTGAAAAAAAAATTCAGAGAAATTGGAGCAGTGGACTAGGATTGAATTAGCAAATAGTTTTGGTCATATGTCCTGGTTTCGTCAGGGATAGAGTTAATTTTCTTCCTAGTAGCTGGTACAGTGCTGTGTTCTGGATTTAGGATGAGAATAATGTTGATAACACACCAATGTTTTAGTTGTTGCTAGGTAATGCTTACACTGGTCAAGGACTTTTCAGCTTCCCATGCTCTACCGACTGAGAAGGCTGGAGGTGCACAAGAAGCTGGGAGGGGA
>NW_008796110.1:3294567-3295582 GCF_000699145.1 Aptenodytes forsteri
GGTGCTTAGTTGCCGGCTGGGGTTAAACCACAACATCATAAAAATGAGAGAAGGGAGTTGAAACATTTCTTTTCAAGAATTCCTAAATTAAACATGTAGACATCAGCATGTGTTGTAGTTTGATTTCTTAAAAAAAACACATTAAAAATGAAACCTTCTTGTAATCCTGTCACTTTTCTGGGTTTTTGTTTTGATCACAAAGCCAAAATGCAATCCAGGGCTGCAACCACACAACTCCTCCAGTTTCTAACTTTCTTACCCTCATTTGGCCCTCTAGACTTTCTCAGTAATTGGTACCTCCAAACAGATAAGTCTGCAGTTTTTGTTTGTGTGAAGTATGAAATACAAAATTCTCTTGAATTCTGCAACTACAGAAAGCTGCTTAGATAAAGAAGGCAGAGCTAGAAAGACTCCTAAGGTATATTTATACTTTTATCTGCATATTTATACATGAAAGTGGAAAGGAACTAGTTGACTAAGGGATATGGTGGTATAAGCTGGAGGGAAGTGGAGATGTTCAATTCTCAGCCACTTTTATTTTTTCACTGCCTAAAAATGCTGCTATCATTTCACAGTCTTCTCTCCTTATGCAAATTGTGTGGCACTTTACTCCTTGAGTAATTATCTTCAGAGGGTCATCACTTAGAGGAAAACACTCAGCAATATGACCCAACCCAAAATTTAGTAAACCACTGCACATACACATTAACAGTCTGCCAAGAAAACTCCCATTGGTAATACCTCTGCAGAGTTGAAGTCTCTAATTTTAAGAAGTTTACTAGTTAAGTAAAAAAGCTTTGGGTGGGATTCATCTGTCCGAACTGACCCATGGGTAACAAACTCAGATATACAAGTCTGTTAGATGACTAATTTAGGCCAGATGAATCCTCCCATTAGTTCAGCAATGAGAGTGGCTGTTCTAGCCAGATGGGAGCCTACTCAGAAAGGTTGTATGTATTCTTTCATAGAATCATTAAGGTTGGAAAAGACCTCTAAGATCATTGAGTCCAACCAT
>NW_008796110.1:3296578-3300882 GCF_000699145.1 Aptenodytes forsteri
GAGACAGTGTCAAAGGCCTTGCTGAAGTCCAGGTAGACCACATCCACAGCCTTTCCCTCATCCACTAGGCGGGTCACCTGGTCATAGAAGGAGATCAGGTTGGTCAAGCAGGACCTGCCTTTCATGAACCCGTGCTGGCTGGGCCTGATGCCCTGGTTGTCCCGCTCATGCCTCGTGAGAGCCCTCAAGATGAACCGCTTTGTGATACACCAATGAGTTTGTGCTACAGTGGTCAGTCTAGCTGGGGAGTTAAGTCACAACAGACCTCATAAATTCCAAATAAATTAATAAATAATTAATAAAATCAACTGACTGTGTTTTTTTGATGGCTAGGGTTGATGGAGAAAACTTGCTGTTTTTTACAGGTGGGTTTTGGGGGAAGGGGCTAAACTATTGTGGTTTTTAACAATCTAAAAACCAGTTTTAATAGAAACAAAGATAGCAAAGATCTTTCCACAATACTCTGCTTCTGATGTGAGTTGGAAAGCTTTTAATACAGATTTTGGTTTTTTTCTGTTCATCCAAATTGAGGAGCAGAGAGCATTGCCCTGTTAATACATTTGCTCTTCAGATTCATTGCAGATCTTCTTTTCCATTTAACCATAAAAGTTTTGGCCTTCGCTGCAACTACCTGAGTTTTATGTGCTGAACTCTGAATTTATAATTTGTGAACTGCTGCACATAATTGGGATCATCAAAACTCCAAAATATGTTTGATGTATCTCAGAAAAACTGATTTTTTTATCTTTTTTTTTTTTTTTTAATTGCATTCAGGAGAGGTTCAGAGAAGCTAAGATGTCAGTCTGTTTTTATCAAACTTGTTCAGATCACATCTGCAGCTGCATTTTGCTTAAGATATTAGTGTGCTAAAAGTAAGGGATGCTTCTGGGTAACAGGGTATAAAAGTAGGTCAATATACAAAGAAATCCTCTCAGTGACAGTTTTATGACTTAAAGAAATAGAACATTTTTTGGTTTGAATTCTAATATTGAATTTTCAAGTAAAGATATGAAATTAATGTATGATCCTTCAGCATTCGGAAACAGTAAGTTCTCTTCATTTAAATCTGCCAATAGACATTTCAGTTCTAGGTAATATCTTTTCTAAAAGTTCAAAGTTACTGGAATCACTGAATTGTCTTACTCTTTTCTTCTTAAGGGAAGTTCTTGCATTGTACTGAATGGTGCTATCTCTCCAAGATCAAAGAGTTGAAAATGACAACTATCTCTTAACTATCTCTTCAAAAACTGTCAGAAGTACAATGGTTGGGCAACTAATAAGTAAGTTAATATTCATTAATGTAGATTCATACAGGTGTTGGAAAAGGAAATATAATGTTCCCAGTTGTTGAATCTGTTCTTAAAGCCTGCAATAACTTCAGTAATACAAATGCTTAAGAACTGGAGCCAATGGAGAAACAGATGGCTAAATTACTTGCTTAATAAATAATGTTGAGTTTTATTTCACCTTTTATTTTATATTTGCTAAAAATTTGCAATGCCATCTCTTCTCAGCACCTATGGCTTCTTTGGAAGCATTACTAAAGGATTAGGTTTTGAATTTGTTGACTGAAATTATTCATTTTAATTATATATTATGCTACCCAAGCCTGTTGGTATTGTTCTTGCTTTCTGCCTGTGACGAAACTTTTTTTCATGTTGAATAATGAATAATGAATGACAGGCACAAGTCCAAGATTTTAATCACTAGCAGAAAAATAACACTGAAATGTTCGAGGGATTCACAAACAGTTGCATACAATAGACTCTAGTCACAGTAACATTTATGCACAACGGACCACATGACCCCACAAAAAGCCACAAACTTAGGGCAGCACCAGGTATTATAGGAAAACTGCAGTCTCAGCTACTTCTCAGGGAAAACGTTTCCTGACATTTCTAGAGAGCGTTACTCTGCTTGGCCACTTCACCCACCTTTTGGGTCTTTTCAGATCAGTGAATACTATGAATGAAAATATCAGTAGTAGAATACCATTCTTCTTCCTTCAAAACTCTCATTAAAAAGAGGTTTTCTTGCACAGTAGGAGAAAACTAAGACCTGAAGAAAGAGCTGTTGTCATTTCCATGGTTATTTTTTACGTTGCATCTGGGTCATGCAACTAGCATGATCTGTTTTCATTTGTTACCTGTAGTACAGTAAGTTCTCAAGGCTTGAAATAGAGCGTAATCCCGCTGTGCTAGGCACAGCACAGACCCAGAAGACAATAGTTTCACTGCAGAGCTTACAATATAAAGAGGAATGTAATTGTAAAAAAAACCTCACCAAAGTATGATACAATCAGGCTTGGCAAAATGAAGTAACAAAGACTCGTAGGAGCTCAGGCAGCGTAAAGTCAGGAGACATCAGCTTTGGAGTTCTTCTGTGATCTATTGAACAGCAAGAGTTTTGATTTTGATTTTCTACTTTAGAATAAAATGTCAATAGTCAGAAATTCCCCCATTAAGAACCTTAAAACTTGAATGCCTACAAACTTTACTTTTGAAAAAAAAAAAAAAAAGGAATAAACCATACTACAGAACATAATGTAGTCATTTTTAAAAAAGAAAGCTACATCAGCTAAGGCCTCAGCTGGAGCACTCTGTCCAGTGTGGGCTGCAGCACTCCAGGGCACAAGAAAGCCACAGACCACTTAGAGAGAGTCCAGTGATGAGCAGTCAGAGTGAAAAAATATCTAGAAAACATTTTTGGTAAAAGCTGATTGTTTAAATTGACATTGATGATCATTTGTACTGTCAAGACATGAGAAACTCCTTTGTGAATTACACATCAGCTAACACACCATTGCCTTATATAATGACCTCCCCAGACTGAGAAAGTACAACAACAAAATGAATACACAGAAAAGGAAGCGAGGAAGGCAGGAAGGCAGCAAGCTGTTTCTTTCAAGAAGAGAAGAAATAGGCAAAACATTATGTAGTGAAATCCTAGTGGCTCAGCTTGCCTGCCTGAGGAATGCAGGAACAGGCTCCGGAGACAAGAAGCCAGAATAAACCTTCATAAAAAATGCATTGAACTGTGATGCCACAAGAGGTGAAACGGGAAAAAGATTAAAAAGCAAAGGCTAAGAGAAAAGTGGTTTTCTTGCATGCTGTCCATTGATGAGAACATACTCTGGTGAACTGAAAGTCTGTGAACTCCAAATGTTTTTTTCCTGTAGAATTGTATACATCTAATGCTGAATCAGACAGCAATAAGTGATCTATAGTATAAATGCAGCAAATAAATTAATTAGATTGTTAGCAAAGGTGAGTTTCTTTTGAAAATGGAAGGAGGGGGCCAATATAAGCAGAATCTGAACAGTTTAGCATTGGGCAGCACCATGTGAGGCTGAAAGACTTCTTGCCTGAAGCCTTTGCTGAGGATGCTCTTGGGTGAAGAATTACAGAAAACAGCGCTGGAAGGGACATTGGGCAGTCACTTAATTTTCCCTCTGCCATGCCGAATAGCAGGGTCCATAATATCGCATTCCTCAGAGAGACTGGTTTAATCTGTTCTTTAAAACCCTCAACAAACAGTGATTTCACAGGCTCCTTATACAGTCTATTGAGTTCTTAACTCTCCTGCCTGTTAGAAGATTTTCTGTGCTCCAGTTTAAGCTTCTCAGACCTTGCCCTATCTCCAGTGTGTATGAGAACAGTTTATTTGCTTCCCTTTTGCAAAAACCTTTAAATACTTTCAGACTATAGTTATGTCTCTCAAATTAGTCCCTTCTCCATATTAAACAAATCTACCTCCTTCATCCTTTGCCTACAAGTTTTGTTTTCCTGATTTTTCTGATGATTTTGTCTGAAATTTGATCTACATTTTCCATGTTTGTCTTGACCTGCAATACCCCACACGGACACAATACTTCAGTTGAGGTGTTCTTTACTGCTGACTAGAATGAAGGAAATATCAAATGGGCTCTACACTACTTGCTATTTATATAGCCTGCTAAATTTTTTTTTTCCTGGAAGACTGTGATTTTTTCCCTATCTTGATTTTGTGTCAGTGATTATTCCTACACGTATCTAATATTTTCCTCTTTTCCCTGTTGAATAGCCTTCTACTTTTTAAGAACATTTTTCAAATTTGTTGAGATCATTTTGAATTCTAGACCTCTCCTCCAAAGTGCCTGCAGCCCCTCCCAGCCTGAAGTTGTCTGCAGATTTAATAAGCAAACTCTCAATTCCTCCATCCAAGACTTTAGTGAAAATATTGAATGGACTCAGGACAGAGCTCCATGGAACTCTACTCAGTATGAGAACTTTCCAGTCTGACAGTTAACTATTGACAGGGTGTTG
>NW_008796110.1:3301283-3301946 GCF_000699145.1 Aptenodytes forsteri
TGAAAAGTCCTTGACTGGTGTAAGCATTACCTAGCAACAACTAAAACATCGGTGTGTTATCAACTTTGTTCTCCTCCTAAATCCAAAGCACAGCACTGTACCAGCTACTAGGAAGAAAATTAACTCTATCCCAGCTGAAACCAGGACACAGGGGCTCTTTGATGACCTAAATAATTTCATTTTAGACAAATTACCAAAGTCTGACCAGTGTAGGAAGAATTATTGAGCAGATGCTGTGAGGAAGATACTAGCCTAAAATTTTAGAGATATGGAGAGAAAGTTTTAACAAGGAACATAGGTTGTTATTTATAATGTTCTTCTGTAATTCTCGTTTTACATCCATAAGGTGTCTTATTTGTGTTACAGTTAATAAATAGCACTCTGAAATACAGTGTCTGAAATGCCATTGAACCACCTTATTTTTTATGCGTTTGTACACTGTATATATGGTAGTGTCCTGGTTTTGGCTGGGATAGAGTTAATTTTCTTTCTAGTAGCTGGTACAGTGCTGTGTTTTGGATTTAGGATGAGAATAAAGTTGATATAACACACCAATGTTTTAGTTATTCCTAAGCAGTCAAGGACTTTTCAGCTTCTCATACTGGCCTGCCAACGAGAAGGCTGGAGGTGCACAAGAAGCTGGGAGGGGGCACAGCCAGGACA
>NW_008796110.1:3302199-3309642 GCF_000699145.1 Aptenodytes forsteri
TGTTTTTGCTCTTTTCCCCTTCCGACTCTCTCCCCCATCCCACTGGGTGGGGGGGGTGAGCAAGCGGCTGTGTGGTACTTAGTTGCCAGCTGGGGCTAAACCACGACAGATAGCCAGACTTTTTTGATTAATGACCCTTTCTTTGGTGGGTGCAGCTCTGCTGAGAACAGAGCCACTGGCTCTCCTGTTACTGTTCTCTCTATCAGACCTATCTCCTGTGCCACAGGGTGTAATTCTCACAGGTCACTTAAAAGGTGGCAATAAGATTATGCACTAGGAACTGCACTTTTTGAGAGAGTGATCTCTACGTAGCCACATTCCTTACCTGACCCTCCAACTCATAAGGGAATCTCTTCGCCTTGTTGTAGTTTGACAGACTGGAGGACACAAAACCAATGAACACAAAAAAGCCTGACTGAAAGTCATTCAGCATCAGTAAAGGATGCTCAGCCCCAGAAAGCAGTACTTTCCCTAAGTCCCAAAGCAGAGTGCTGCTAGGTACCCCTGTCCTCCCCAGTCTAACAGCCCACTCAGAGTGGCAGAACTATGAACTCCAAAATTTTTATCAAGATGCACAGAAAAGGCCCACAGGAAAATGCAACTCGCACAACTGAACTTTTCTGAGCATGTGTTATTCCTCTGTGAGGTTTTTGTTCCTCCTAGGAGAGAATATGGACAAATAAGTTTGATTGGGATTCAGGCTAATCAAATTACAAGTCCAGCTCAGCTGTTCTTCTTTTTCTTTCATATGGCTTCCTTCATTACAACATTTGACAACCAGATACCCTTTTCTACCCATCTGACACTACTCCTCTAAGATAAAACAGTACTGTTGTTCCCACTAACAGATGGGAACTGAGATAACTATCTGGAAATGGTGTTAGGTGTTGCAGTGCTGAAAGCCGCAAGGCTCTTGCAAGTTGCCTGGATCCTGGACAGAAATTTGCTGCTCAGAAGTGCCTGAGCAGTGTGTGGGGAAAGTCAAGCATCTCCAAATAGGGCTAACAAGACCCATTATAGTGAATAAGGGAGCTGCCTAAGATAGCCATTAGGAAATGCTAAAAAGAAAGGTTTATCTAAACTCAAACTCTTTCTAGAGTTTTGATGCCTAACTCCAGGCGCAGGGCAAGGACTCAAAGTCCCTCCAAACTAAAGTATCTATGTCAGAACAGCATTTAAGATCTGGAACTCTCTTTCAAGGGACAATCCCATCCTGCAGACAAGAACAGGATGACACGGATTTGATGCCCTCCTTGACCAAGGGACCCCAGTGATTTGGGATGAGGTCCTGCCAGAGCAGAACCATAGGGGCCTGGGAAACTTCTTAATTGAAAACTGCACTTCTGAGGGTTTACCTAAATGTTTTGTGGCTCACACTCTAAAACTAATATTGAGGCTTAAAGAACCTTATATTAGTGCCAGTGGCACTGATGTAACTTGGTGTTTCTGGCCATATGTCACTAGCCCAAAGCCACACAGCACAACCTAGAAAGGATTGAAGTGAGTGTTGTAAGACCAGCAACAGTGCCTCATCCCGACGACATTAGTTAATACCAGACAACTTGTTCTGAGAACATTGTAAGAGCCATCACACGCACAGGACCTCGCAAGTCAGCACTGTAGGTGCAAGGGACTGCCTACAGCCAGACAAGGTCCAGGTCTGCACAGCACCAAGCTTTCCTCCAGAGATGGAGACAACTGGAGGAATTTCACAGGCCTCGTTTCATACAATTGCTCTCCATTAATGGGGTTGGTTTGCTTCCAGACGCTTTCCACTATAAGACTTATTGACTAAATAACAAAATGTACATACATGAAACAGAATGATGAATACTATCAGTACAGTTCATGCAGCACCATTTAATGTGAACATAGCATCCACAATGCATAGTTTAATGTTGGCTGCAGATAGGTACACCTCTGGAAGCTCATATTGGTGATTTATCTCCAGGTAATTCCCCTCCTTAATTACCAATATAAAGTACAGTAAGACATATATGAAAGTACTTCTCATGTCCAAATAGATTCCCAGTGACTAGATCAAGGTTAAAACTCCTTTTGGCTAATTCCCTCAATTTAATACTGTTAGCAGATGCATTTATGGTTTTAAAACCCTTTTTATGATGTCTAAGTAATTGCATCAATTTGGCAACCATCTACTTAATTTTAAACAGCTTTAACAGAATGCCTACAGTTGAAAACAATTCTTGTCAATGTTACATAAATTGGTTCATTTTAACTGGTTGGGGTTTTTTTGTGAAAGGGGGCAATTTGAACAATTACTCTGCATTGAAAACAGCTTTTGTCACTGCTAAATTGAGTCACTTGAACTGTTATTTACATGTGCTATAAAATGTTATTTACTGTCAAAGGACTTTTCTTGCAATTGAATTTTCATTGTAACTCTTAGATTTTGTTTAGAGTGAAATGGTTAATTTATTGCCTTTTATTATGCACTCTTAGTTGGCAGCAAAGTGATTAGAAACAGACCTTTTTTTTAATAAAATGAATCTCCACCCAGCACTACTCAGGTAAAAATCATTACCATTATTCACTTCCAGAAGTAAAAGAACATCTTTTGAAAGGTGGGAGAGTCACTGATTGAATTTTCATCATCTTCCATCTCAAAGCCCAGCTTCCCTCAGCACTTTGTAGCCATTTCCATTATTATTCTAAGGGCTATAACCAGCCCTTATATTCACTGGTTTTGACAGGTTTTTGTTATTGACAGAACTGCCAGGGTAGCAGTAGATGCAGCAATTAATCCAAGACAAGATGCAAATACCCACTGCTCATTAGCGACTAGCTAGTCCATGAGAAAAGACACCCCCATCAGTACTGACATCAGTTGTGTCACTTTTATCTTACACCTTCACAGATTAATTCAAGTGTTTGTCAAAAGTGCCGGCTTGCCAGCTTTGGTGAGTAAAGTCTTATTTGACAAGAAAAAGATGGGACACAGGCTGTTTTCCCTGCACTGCCCTTTCAGCCTGCGTCATGGATCAGTGGAGAGCTCACCTGAGATGAACGGTTTGTCCTCCGACCACTCGCAAGGTCTTCTGACAGAAAGAATCAGCTCATGTCAGTCACGGTGGGGCTGTGCACATGGGCTTGCCTGCTTGAGGAATGGACATCTGTCTGATGAGTAGTTATCTTGTCTGACCTCAGAGCTAGAGTTGAATGGATAATTCACAAAGTGAAAGGTCTTAATAAAGAGAGGGACTGCAGTAGTTGTCTGACATTTTAAAATACCAACTAGCCTCCACAGTAATGGAAAACGATTGTACTTGGTTCAGTGAAGGAGTTGGGATTTCATGTGGATTTCAGCATCCTTGCACCCACTACAATGAGGACTTTTTTGCTTGTCCTGGAAGGCGATGAGAGGAAAGCTTAATTGTGCCTTGGGCTAATGGGTGGATTTAGTGACCTCTCTAGATCCCCTTCAATCTGATTTTCTCTGATAATTCTTCAGATTATTCTACCTCCATCCTCTGCAGTGTAGCCTGTCGTTTGCAACTTTTCCTCAGTCCTAGGAGTGCTTTACCCCCTTTGCCTTGAATGTGCTGTGAGCTCACCCAGCGCACACATGCTCTACCTCTTCTGCTTCTGGTTGACAGTTTCTTCGTTTGTTTCTTGCAGAGCCGCACGCTGTTTCATTGATTTTCTGATCACACACATGTTCTTTTCACTCATATTATAGGTGCAGCTTGTGGAGGGTATTGTCAAGGTCCTTTGTCCTCATCTTCTTGAGGCTGCTGTCTCAGGGTTTCACTGCAAATTAAGTACAGATCTCTGTTTGTTTTCTTCGATGCTGTGGTATGAATGATTCTCTTGTGCTAATGGCAGAACTGTCACAGGCAGAAGAATCTGTTGTGTTTACTCAACAGCAGCAGTAGCAAATTGCTATTATTCAGGACAGTTTTAAATTTCTTTAATGCCATTATCTGTTTTGCTACCAGAATCCCAAATGTTTTTCATCTTGGTTCCAAGGACCTCTTTGACTTTCTTTGACTTTTTTTTCTGTGTTTTTGCAACTGTGGCAGCAGAAGAGCCAGATGCCATCTCTTCCTTTCAGCTTAAAGAACTACAGCTTTTTCCTCTGTGCCTGCCCATGCACACTCACTGTGTAAGCATTCAGAGACAGGTATGCCTAATTTTTACAAAATAATTACTTACTCTGCACATTTGGGAATTTTCCAGTGAGTCAGACTGATATAAGGTGGATTGTTTTTTTTAAAATCTCTGTTTACTACCAGATCAGAGCTCAGTCTTAAGCCATATTATACATTAAAAGAATGTTCTCTCCACAGCCGCCCACTGAAGTCACCCTACACCAAACAGTGAAGCTAGTTGGCATGGTAAACCAGTCCATTAATTCTGAGTCCTTAAAATGTTTTGCAGTTCTAGACTTCTTCCCAATTTGCTGAAAATCTGGTGCACATTTGGGAAGCCTTCCTATACATCACGAATCTGCTGTCTGTTACAGGGTACCACGTAGCCCATCTGCATGTCTGGAGTATACAGACTCACAGTATGTACTCTTCAACACGTACTGGTCTCAGCCAGAGGCTGATTAACCTCACATCTGGTGTTAGACAGAGGGCTGTCAGCTGAAGTCTCTAGGGGATGATAATGAAGTTTTTAGCTTCCAAAATGTGAAAGGTAGTTTTATTTAAGATGAGAATAAAAGAAAATCTTTCAAATATTTTGCTAAAAAGGGAATTGTACTGAACTATCCCTTGAAGTGGAATATGACAGGCATAGTCTTATAGCCATAATATTGATTAAAAGTAATTTTTCTTTTACTGCCCTGATCACTTTCAACCAGGGAGGCTAGGAAATTAAAAGAATTCTCCCATCTCTTCCCCTAATGCCCAAATCACCAAGCACAGAGTCTCTGACAAATTTTTTAAATGCACTTCTACATTTCCATGAAACATTTTGGCTTAAATGAAACATACTTTGGAGACATTTTATCCAGCAAAAATGTTCTGAACTGGTCTGCTCACCTGGTACCTCCATGACTGGAGCCCATTCAAGTGGGGAAGCTTACCTTCCTCTTTCAAATGAGCAATATTATCTCTGAAACTCAAGAAACTCCCCTAGCCACCCTGGTACTAGTCATCAGCTCCTCTGTGTCATGCCCTTTGTTCCTAACCAAGCACGCACTTGCAAAAGCTACCAACGCTCCTCTACTCAAATCTAATAACCTGTGTTTATGTTTGGCCCTATCTGGATGCAGGCAGGGCAAGACACTCAAACAGCTTTGGTAGCACGGGACGATAATCTGCAGCTGTCTGCGGATATTGTGCAGACATCCCTTTCCATCCTCCTGGCCTTCTGCACCGTTAATACTATCAGCATGAGGATACCTCTGCCTGGCATGAGAAAGATTAACAGGTATCACAGGCCATTCCCAGTCCAGTGTACATAAAGGTCCTCCAAAAATAGTATGTGCTTCCATAAGCAAAGACTGAACCATGACATCCCTGAACAACTGGGAGTGTGTAGGTATCCTTGACCCTAGCCACTTTGGAGTGCTTAGTTTTATAGCTTAACACTATTAGAGTATTGCTTTGTCTTGTATGATTAGATCTAATTTGGATGAGACCCTTGAGGGTTTTTTTGTGAGATGCTGTGGTTATTTAAACCTCTTTAAATCTTTAGTGAAGTGGTGTTTTAGTTTTTGCAGCAGGTGCATCAATTTCAATCTTGGCAATAGAGCATGGAGGCTTTGTCAGATTCATGAGGCTGCATTTCAAAAACAGCAGATAGCTGAGAGATGGGAAATGAAAGACTTTGATTATTGAATGGTTTCTCTACGAGCATTTCCATTTGTAGCATCTATATTTGAAAGCCACTTTAGTCAAACAGGTAATCTAAGAATATCCTGGAAAATTCAGATAGGGACTGAAAAGCCCAAAGTAAAGGGCAAAGAAGTTACAGGAATAGAAGTCCTCTCTGTGTCCTTGTCATAGCTTCCTTAAATGGTAAATGCTTTTACATCTGCATGAATGGATTTTAATTAAATGTATTCATAAATAGAATACTGAGATGACACATCTTGTTGCAAATACAATCTGTCAGCAAACAGCATCTGGAAGAGATGGTGCTCTGTCAGCTAAAGCAGATAGAGGAAGCCTGAGCCCATTCCCCCGTAAAGATGAGAGGAGTGCTACCTCTGCTAACTGAAGATGATCCACGTGGTCCCTTATTTCTCCAAGTTACACTGAAGGACCAAATCTCTGATCTTAGAGCCAGGCTGACTGGACTTCAGTAACAAATTTCTGATAGCCCGTGTTTGAAAACTACTCCAAGAGACTGTCCATCTATCAGCATCCAACAGCTGAGGTAGGAAGCCTATCCTCCCTTCATCGTTTGCTGGAAATGTCTTCACGGCAAATAAAAGAAGATGCAGATATATGTCAACAAAAAAATAACGTGGACATCTGTTGTGGGCCTACTTGCATTTTAACATCATGGACACCTGTTAAAGAATAAGATCATTTTGAATAATAAATTTGAACAAACGAAGGATGGCATACAAGAAGGATGGGCTGTGTACCAGTACCATCACTGACTGCCACATTGTGCACACACAGCCACCTGCCATGTATGATAGGGGTGTTTTAAGCCATGCCAAAAGCACGGTTATTTTCAATATTATTTGTTTTTACATTCTTTCATGCAATAATACTTCTTTGACTGACTACTTTAAATCATCTCCAAAATGTAATACCAACCACTGCAGGTCATTCACTCTTAAGCGCAAATACTCCATTGAGATTGTCCCTCAGTTTACATACCTGAGACAAAGTCAGTTGACATGTTAGCAGGCTGTAGGTGTTCACCTTGGTACCTGGTGTGGTCTACAGTGCACATTATCACTGCAGGGCTTGCAGACCAAGGCCTCTGAGCTCTACTGTCCTGTAATAATAGCATTCACCACGTCTGCATGGGTATGAGAGAAGGGAAGAAAAGCATAAACCTGGGCCCAGCAGGGATCTGGCAGTTTTTTGTGTAAGATACTAAGCAATGAATAGTGACACAGGGGTTTTGGAGATTATTTTGGTAATAAAACAACTGCAGTTTTTGGTAGATGTATTTAATTAGCACGAAGTGACGCAGGCAGTAGGTATACATTTTCCAGGAGAGAGCTATTTATTAGGCACAGCAACTCTTTCATGTTATACTAAATCTGAGAGGAAGTTGTCTAGACTCAGCACTGCATTCGTCCATTCATTAAGACACAGCAAGGCCCTTCCTGAAGTCTGACTACCTTTCTGCAGTTCCTTTCTTCCTAAGACAGTGAGTTTCACCTCTTCTTAAAAATAGTCACTCTCTCCTAAACCCTTTTGGACTTTACTCAACTGCCTAGCTTCTTTGGATGTCTTTCCTAACAAAACAAAACAACAACAAAAATTAATCTTTGTAAACTTGAAT